>NC_050187.1:30708385-30808385 GCF_008315115.2 Sander lucioperca
ATAAGACTCATGTACATCACAACTGCACTGAATGCACCTTGCACAACCTTGCACAATCATTACCAGTGAAACAGTTGTACATCTTTACTCCCCAACTTGCACATTAAGTTTATTTATATATCGAAACAGTTGTACATTTTATTTCCAAATTGTATATATTTTTAAATATTGCTAGTGTATTATTCTATTATTATTTCATGTATATTGTTTCCTATTATTTAATGTTTACTCTGTACATGTGCTGTGTGTCTGAAATTGTGCTGCTGCAACAACGTTATTTCCCATTTTTTGGGATCAATAAAAATCTATCTATCTATCTATCTATCTATCTATCTATCTATCTATCTATCTATCTATCTATCTATCTAAACAATACACAACATTGCCGCTGTTACAACATCTGGTATGAAACATCCGAAAGAATACGAGTTGTGCATGAAGGAATCTACAGACAGCAGCCAAAATGCAGCAACTTCAGGTACGGCAAAGGAAGGACAGTCACTGTTTACTTCATTAATGAGTTTACTGTGTTCATGGACTGAGGATGGGAGGAGGATTCAGTATTCGGTTTCGGCAGAATCTTAACCAGGTATTCGGCCAAACCCCTAAAATCTGGATTCGGTGCATGCCTAAACTAAATCAATCTGTGTACTGGTGGAATTAGTCATTCTTGTTGGCCCTTGGATTAGCTGTGTGAAATCCATCCCATCCATAACCTTTTTCAGATTTTTCCTATTTTGTTTATCCTCCCAGTTTTTAGATTTTGGTCACCCATGATGATTACCTCTTTCTTAAAATTGCATTCTTTCAATACATTATCAAGTTTTTCATAAAAATCTATATTTGATGAAGGGGGTCTGTAAATAACTACAAGGACAAATGACAGGGGCGGATCTACAGGAGGGCAAGGGGGGGCAGCTGACCCCCCCACTGTAGGGCCTTGCCCCCCTAACTTTGGTGTTCAAAAAAATGTGCTTGTATAAACAAACTGCCACTATGTCCACAAGCTTCTTAAAACATTGAAACAAACAATTAATTTATATTAATATCATAAATAATAATTGTAGATGTAATCTTAGCCTCCTGCCCCTCAAATACTTAGCTAGGTCCCTGCATCAAACGTGCAGAGCGGCGTTCACACAGTCTGGCTCTCACACAGCGAGTCTGCTGCGGGGCGGTGGCCCTGCATCCTGGCAAAGACTGGAGCGGCTGAGCTGCCCCCGGGCCTCTGAAGGTGACGTCAGTTTCCCCAGGTGAAGTTTAAACACACGTTTAATGTAAAGTTAAATTTGTAATAAGGGACTGTTTGTTATTTAATTAAGGGGCCACCGGAGGAGTTTTGTGGCCTCTAACCTAAAAAGACGTGACCCTCCCCTCGTCAGTAATAATTTTCCTATGACCCTCCAAAACGATTTGAAAAAAAGGAATGACCCTCCCCTCGCGTGTAAGTTTGCACTTAGCAAAGAAGTACAGACACCATTTGGTTTTTACAGCCATGACATACAGGAGTTAACCTCTGCATTCTCATCTTACACATCCCACTCCTCTGTTATGGTGTGGTGGCCATTTCAGTAGATTTACTCACTAACATTGTTGTGGAAACACAATAAGCATGGAAACTAAATGCACACTTCATGCATTACTGCATTACTTCAAATACTAAGTTACTCCTCTAGTAAACTAGTATTCATATGAAATAAAACAATAAAACATTGAGACCATTCAGCAAAGGACAATGGGAAATAACAATTCAACATTGGTTGCTATGGACTTGTCACTATCGTCATTGTATATTTTAGCACATAGGTAAAGCTGCCGAAGCTGAACATTATATTCCAAAACACATATGTTTATTTTTAAAGTTTTTAAGTTATATTGTAACAATTTAACAATTCGCCCTTATGAAATCCAATCGCGGCACGGCTGTTTTGGAACGCAATAGACAGACGCTTAAATTCAACTAAAATGTAACAGTGAACAATCAGTGTTGGACCTACAGTCTGTTGAGATGCCTCTCCAAACGCAGAAACCAAGCGCAGTCACACCATAAAACGTTAAGATCAGTAGATCCACAAAAAGGTAAATGACACGGTGTATCCAGCAAGGCCGATACGAGCGTCACATACGAGGCCTCTCCACTTCGCCGTTTAAACAAAGTGGAATAAACGTATAAAAGTCAAAATCTACACAAAACCCGCAATCAATTAGTACGCTGATATCACATTTATATACATGGCATTTAGGAAACCCTTATTGCAAGGTTGGCACGGCAAGATGTCCAGACTACTGCAACAGTAATTTTCGTTTTTTTGCATCCTGCTGCTCCCATCGTCAGCCAGGTAGGCTAATATATTTTTTTACCAAAGCAGTATATGAAATCAGATGTATATGTATCACCATTTAGTTGTTTTGTGTTATTTAAGATATTTATTTAATATCTGGTCATGCCAGATGTAATTATTCTACTAATTTTTTAAACAATGCAATTACCCATTTGAGCCCCCCCAGCAAACTCCGCGTATGTGGTCAGAACCATCTGCTAGGGGGCCGAGACTGAGAGCTACATGGATAAATATGCATCAAACAAGCCACTTTGAAATTTTGCTCTTTTCATGAATAAAAAAGTTGGGTGACCCTCCCCTCAGCAAAATATAAAAAGACATGACCCTCCCCTATTTTCCTCCGGTGGTCCATTCCATAAATACCAAACGGTCCCTAAATGTATGTTAAAGGTGAATCAGCATCAACAACAACGTGTCTATTACGTTAGTCAAAAGTCAAATCGCCCCCTCGTGATTTGTAAGAGCATTCTGCCCTGTGATTAGTTGACAAGAACAGCATAATACAAAATGTTACAAACTGGCATGCTTGAATTCATAACGTTTACAGAGGGTCGCCGTTTCGGTGGCGTTACATTACAACACTAGACTGGGTAAACCCAGCCCGATCTGCTGTAGGCCTGGTAAACCCGGTTCCTTTTAAAAGATTTCAAAGGCAAGTTTTCTCTGAAAACGGAACAGAAAGTTTCCCTGGAACAATTCCTACAAAAGAAGGATGTGTTTGCCTTACTACCGACTGGCTTCTTTGTTTTTGTTTAACTACTGACCGGCTTTCGCGCTGCCTCGCTCTGCAAAGTACTTCACCCGGATCGTTGATCTGATTGGTTGAAGGACTATCCAATTGCGTACAGAGTAATTTCAACTATGCCCGTTGATCACGCCTCTTGTGCAGAGAAAATACAGAGCAGACTCCCCAGACTAATGTTCTGGGATTTCAGATACTCTGTTTCCCTGGGTGGGGAGTGGACACGTTCAGCAAGCTGAACTTTCAAGTCACACATCTCCCTCTGCATCAGCTCTTTCTCATGGCTCCAACTGCTGCCCTCTCTCTGATGTTGGAGCTGATTGAGGAGATTGGCCAGCAAGTCGTCTCGGATTATCAGGTGAACTCTTCCCTCAGATTCACATTGGGTGAGCCTCGCCTCGCTGTCCTTCAGTTCACACTGTACTTGTTCTTCAAGTGAACTGAGATAGAAATGAATTTGCGGTTCGATCTCTCTGGAGTGGAATTCCATGTTTTCCAACTTTGTATTCTGCTGGACCAGTGTTTTTTGCACCTTTGGATTGTCAAAGTCAAATGACTCTTTGATACAAACTGCTGTCTGAGTGAATTTGTGTCAGAACTAAAGTTAGGTCCCAGTATTCATCAAGGGGGTAAGCCTCTCCCCAGAATGCGTAGCTCCTATGGTGCCATTTTGATGCTACCAAGCCATCACCTCCCGTTAGCATTCCATTGACAGCCATTCATTTTGGCGCCACTTTGACAGCGAATAACTTTACATCTGAAGCGTTTAAAGACTCTATTTGTCCATTGTTTATTTCTAAAGAAACACGACAATGTATAAAAGGCTCCATTACCTTGTATCTCACGTTATGGCTCTGTAGCAAACGTTTTTGTAAAAATAGGCTAACGATTATATCATAACCACAGGACTTACTGTCGCATAGTAGAGGAATTACCGTATAGTACAGGAGAAGCTCACAGGCAGTTTCGACTTACATTAGCTGTTTAAGTTTAATTACTAATGTTAGCTAGCATTTTAGTTAGCAATAATTAGCCTGTGCCTATGTTATATGTCCTTACATATACCTACGCTCTCCGTCTCTGTAAGATTGGGAATGATTGAGATTTCTCTTGGCACAGCTACCAGAAGACTTACAACTTTCAGACAGGTTGTTCACGTCACATTTACATCTTCGAGCTCAGTTGGAGGCTGCGCAGTACCGCTCAGCCCTCACCGGAAAAGTGACTTCACTGGTCTCCGTCGAAGTACTATATGGCATCACTGTGTCTGGTGACTGGTTATTGGTCAAATAAAACACAGATACAGATAATCTGCAAACTGCCAAATATGGGACAGAGCCTTTACAGTTGCTGCTCCAGAACAGTGGAAGCTGCTGCCTTCAGATATCAGATGTGCTCCCTCCATTTCTGTTTTTATATCTTGGATAAAGACACATTTTAATTCTCTAATCTCTCAATCTGTTATCATCATGTGTATCATTCTGGGTTTGGGAACTGCTGCTTGTTGTTGGCGTTGGGATCTTCTTTTTGTGTTTTGATATTTACATTTAAATATTCTTTATTTAGCACTTTGGTCAGATTAATCTGTGTTTAAATGTGCTCTAGAAATAAACTTTACTTACTGAAAGTTAACATAAGGAACATTTTATAGACCGAGAGATATGTTGCATATAAAATTAATCTGAAATCACAATCAAAACCGTAAAAACTGTTTCCCAAGTTTTATTGTTTATTAATAATGTTTATTATACAGACGATAGATTATAGAGTGATATAGACAAAGTTATAATAACGAGTTTATAACACTGACAACACTGCAAGATACAACTATTATAAATGCATTAAAGACAATTCATATTCCTTCATATATAATATAAAACATCAACAAGGAGATAACATGCCTTGATCTGTTACCCACAGGTAAAAGGAATTGTTGTTGAGAACTTCAGTTATAATGGCCCACGTATTAAAAATTGTCGGGTTTAAATTGGGCTCGGCCTCATAATTACAGTTAATGTGTCGGGCCGGGCCGGGCTCGGACACGCGCTTGGGTAGGGTCGGGCTTGATTTTTTGGGCCCGATCTAAGCTTTAGTGTGTGTCTGTGTGTGTGTGTGTAGGCCTGTTTTATCAAAAGCCTTTTGTTTAAATTAGAGTAGCCTCATCACTCATTAAAACTAATGTTTACTTCAATTATAAAGAATTCTTTTTAATAAAAAGAATAAATACAAAGTGGGAATTTAAAAATAAAGGCGAGGCTTAAAGATGACGATATACATCGATATTTTCACTTTGTATCGATAATATTGGATCGATATAGCGATCCAGATCGATGTATCGTATGTGTATATGTATACCCCTATGGCTTAATGTAGCCGAATTGTTGACTCACCAAGGGAACAGAGCAGAGCGGGCAGGGATGTGGTGGGCAAGCTCGGGGCCACAATCTCACAGATGGCCGTCATGTGGTTCATGAGTCCACAGGGCTCTCCGTCCGGAGTGTGGACGGGACACAGGAAGCCCCAGGACTCAGGCAGCAGCTTACGGACAGAGGTGGTCCTCATCTTGGCGAAGGCAGCTCCTCTGTGCACACAGCGGAAGTGGGACAGGTAGCGGATGAAGTTGAGTTTGTCAGCTACCACACACAGGCCTGTGTTCTGCAGCATGCCAAGGCCTGTGCACAGACAGTGGGAAACGGTGTTTATTTAATAGATTAACTACATTTGTATTTGGGCTGCACTATATGAGGGAAATATGCAATAATGGTGTTGAATATCGCTATAACGATATTACTTGCGATAAATAAACAGATTTTAAAGTGCTGCTTTAAGTATTCTTCTAAAATATAACAAATTGCTTGTTGAATTTAAAACAAATTAAGGAAATCTTTTCAAACATTTTTTTATTGAACACACTGAACATTGAATTGAATTTAAAAAGGCATCACTAAAAAAATGGACAGCTACATTTTAAAGTGCAGTTTTCTTCTGATATTTTCTTTCAATGTCTTTCACGATATGTTGCAGCCTTTCATGATGTGTTTATTGCGATATCGGGATGACGATTAAAAAAAAAAAAAACAATATATTATGCAGCCCTAATTTCTATACCCTAACATCTACACTGTCCTTTTAAGACAAAATTGATCTCCGTCCACACGAGAGTTTTTATATACTAGAAAATGGGGAGTACCTGAGCTTTCTGGAGTAGGGATAGGCCGATTATCGGGCCATTTTTTGGCAGTTTGCAGATTATCTGTATCTGCGTTTTATTTGCCTGATAACCGATAAAGTCAAAAGGAGAATTCCGGTCGATTTCACCCCGTAGCTCTGTTGTTTGTAAATTTGGAGTGCTGTCAGTAGCGAGAAAAACGAAAGCAGTCGGTGCTGCCTACACCGTGTTAACCTCCTGCTAGAGTTAGCAGCCAACAGGCTTAAAACAGGGCGAGTTTTAAACTTGTTTTTAGCCTCTAAACATGTTTGAAATGTCATTACAAGTGCCTACACATGTGAGTCTGTGTGTCCGTTCACCGTTGCCATGGTTACCTTATGCATGCGCACGTGCGATAGCTGTTGAACTTCTGAACTCCAGCCGGCCACTCTGCAGGCTAAAAACAAGTTCAAAACTTGCCCTGTTTAAGCCTGTTGGCTGCAAAATCTAGCAGGAGGATAACACGGTGTAGGCAGCACTGATTGTTTTCGTTTTTCTCGCTACTGACAGCACTCCAAATTTACAAACAACAGAGCTACGGGGTGAAATCAACCAGAATTCTCCTTTAATGAATTAAAAAGTGCGCTACTTTGGCTCCGCTACAGCTCTGTGTCTGTCCCTCTGCTTTGGTTTCACTCACCACTGAGTCTGACTTAATGTCCCGCCCACCACACTATGACTATCTCTTACTGTTATTATGTTGAAAGTTTCTCATTTATTAAATAATTGCTTAAAGCATTTAAACCCTTGTGTTGACTTCGGGTCACGTTGACCCATTTTAAATTTTTGTTTTGTATCAGAAAAAATGGGACTTAGAAATAAGCGCTGAAAATTGTGAAAAAAAACTGTGAAAAAAAAGGCGTCAAAAACGGCAAAAAAAAAAGAGTGTTTTTTTTCCAAGGTTGATGGGAAGACAACACAAGGGTTTTGTGTTGGAGTTTGTAACATTCCAAAGTCTTAATTTTGACTTAAAGATTTTCTTTTTCATTGTAAATGCATATCGGTTCTCGGTTTCAATAACTACTAATGAATCGCATCGGCCTTGAAGAACCAGTATCAGTCAATCCCTAGTCCGGAGGGCTCCTAAGAAGCTGTGTGCTGGGAAGAGACTTGCATGATTGGGTTATGGTGTTTTTTTTTTTAACGGTCTTGAATATTGTAGTTACGGTCATCTTTTCTTGTTTTTGTCTGGGTGGGTGGTGATGATGCATGGGGAGGAGGGGGATATGTTCATATTGCAAATTGTATGTTTTTGTGTGTCATGTTAATCATTAAACAAAAATAAAAAAATACATCTGTCAGAAAAACGTACTCCAGCAGGTAGTTGGCGCACTGCTCGTTTGTGTACCACTCGGGGAGGCTCATCTTGACCCTGAAGCGCTCTCCCAGGTAGTCGAGCACCTTGGCGCGGGTGGTGCAGCCCTCCTCCATGACGACGCGCAGCATCTCCGACGCACAGCTCTTATAGAAGGAGTTGTCCTCGCGGCCCTTGATCAGCTACTGGTAGATCTGGAAGTCTGTGAAGTCCACCAGCGCCTGGACAAGTGTGCAGAAAAAATTAGCTGGATTAACAGATTTTAAGACAGTGGTTCTCAAACTTTCTTCACTATTGAAATCCCTTTTGAATTGTAGTACCCCCCGACCAGCGCAAAACACGTTTGGTAGAAAACAAAAGTCTGTATGGGGTACACTACAGCGCTGGTAGTGATAGATTTACTCCATTTAACCCTTGTGTTGCCCTCCCGAGTCAAAACTAAAAATGAACAAATGAAAAATGAACACTTTTTTAAAAATCATTTTTGACCCCCCACCCCCCCACTACCAATTGTATATACACCACTTACACCAACTTATTACCACTAGTTTTACAGTTTTTCTCTTCGAATTCATGGTCAATTAACCTCATTTATATGAAATTATACCCAATTTTTGAGTTAAAAAGCAGAAATTGTGAATTATTTTGACTAATAGTTAAGATCAGAGGGAAAGTTTGGTCAAAGTTTAGTCAGGATACGGTTTTGAAACTATTTAAACCGTTTTTTTTTGCAAATGCTATAAAATTGAATAAAACAATGTACTGATCCGATCCTTCATTTTACTTGCTAAGAGCGTTGTATGAAACCATCCATGCTCATTTGGGGCAATTAGAAAAAGAGGTCAAATTTGACCCGAGGACAACAGGAGGGTTAAATGCTGCATTTCAAATGGTTAAAATCCATCAATAAATTCATTTATTCACAATTATTTTAGGAATTATGCATGACATATTTTTAAATTAGCATTTTGAAAAAAATGTCAAGTAACCCCTGCAGTACTCCAAAGTACCCCTAAGGGTACACATACCCCCATTTAAGAAACACTGTTTTAAGGTATTGTTATGTCGATATTTAACATCTCTTTTTTTCACTTAATAATGAATGCTGCAGGCTTGGTAATTTCTGAAATACAACAACCCTTGTTATTACCTTAAGTGCAAAGCCTAGTGGGAGGAAGAAGAGCTCTTTCTGGTAGATGAAGTTCAGCATCACGGTCCCGTTTTCCAGATAATGCAGGTTCATGCTGACGGCTGTGTGTTCTTCCTTCACGCAACGCATTGAAATACCTGTGAGAGGGTATTTCTGATGACATCCACAAAGATATGCAATATATGCAGCTGGAATTATTGAGCCTAGACTATTATTACACTACTACTTTTACTGTGCTTCTGCACGTTTTCTTAAAAGGTTATATTTACCAAACTGAGTGTATCCCTGGCCCCTGCTCTTCCATTTCGGTCTTGACATGGCAATAGGATAGTTCCTCCTTGGCATTATCAGCATACGGATAACCTTCTCATTTCCATTCACAATGAAATAACCTCCCATTTCCTGTTCATTTTAAAGACAGAGTTTGTAACTTATTAATAAATATGGTTGTATGCAATGCATTTCTGTTCATCTTGCAAATGTTTTTAAAATGCTCTGTACCTCTGCTTCTTCGTAGTGTTCAACAAGCTCTTTGGGGGACATGCCGTGCAGGTTACACATCTTGGACTTCACCATGATGGGCACCTGACCCATGGACTGTTTGATGATGCCTTTGGGAACTCCGTTGACTGACCAGCTGACGTCTGCCTGCAAGTGATACAAAACACAAGCAGTTCAAGAACTGACCAGAGTGCTATGATGCCCCTCACATGCAGTTTATATCAATTACTAGGAGTGGGCTAGGGTGGCAGCGTTTGAAAAAATGTCATATAAACGGTTTGCCAGGTTGGATGTCTATACTAGAAAATGGGGAAAGTACCTGAGCTTTCTGGAGGGCTCCTAAGAAGCTTTGTGCTGGGGAGAGACGTGTATGATGGGCTTATGGTGTTTTCATTTATAAATGTGTTTATTTGGTTTATGGTTCGTTGTCTATGTTGTTATTATTCTGTTGAATGGTTCTGAATATTGTAGTTACTGGGTCATATTTTCTTGATTTTTGTCTGGGTGGGTGGTGATGACGGGGTGTTCATGTTGTGAGTTGTATGTTTTGTATTTTGTTAAAAAATAAAGCAATTGTTAATCACACAAAAAATGACTAGGAGTGTGAATCAAAAATTGTATGTACAGTGATTACAGTATATCAGTCTTTAGAAATGTCCCATGATATATTGTCTCTAGAAGTGTATTATTCAACTTGTGTTTTTGTTACAGTAGGAAAAGAAAATCGCAATACTCAATACTACCAAATCGCAATACTTCTAGAAAAGCAATAAATGAAAATCACAATTCAAATCGAATCGGCACCCTTGTATCATGAACGAATCTAATCGGGACAAAAGCATAGCGTCCCAGCACTACTAATTACATCTCAAACTTACCACCAGCTTTCCTTTGTATGTACATTTTCTGCCCCTGCACTCTGCTGGAAACACCTTCATTTCCTTGCAGATGCTCCCTTTGGCGACCACTGGGTTGTAGAGGGTGGCTTCAACAAACGCAAGGCTGATCCTGTCCTCTTTGAATGTGAACTCCAAAGGGGGGATGGACTGAGAAAGATATGTCACACCACAAAAACATTTCAAACTCTGCGGGAAAAATACTGACAGGAGGTTACCCCAAGCAACAACAAAGTTGTTGAGTGTGAGAACCAAATGTATACAGGAGCACTGAAACGGACAATACAAGTTGTGAAAGTTTAAGGGGGGAAAGCTAGCTGGCTAACTTTCATTGAGTATTGATGCTAGTAACCTAGCAAAGCCAAAATACAGCTCACTCGTTTTCATAAGTCGATTCAAGTTACAAATTATCTAAGGAAAACGTTATGTGTCCTAAATTAGCTTCTCAAACAGAACTGACAAAACACATAATTAGAGAACTACTCATAGCAAATGTTAGCAAACACGGCTAAAAACAAATCATATAACGTTCAGTTATGCTAACTGTTAACATTATTTGACTTGACATTAGCAGGGTGTCATTTCAATTGACGTTAACTTTAAAGACAAGCCGTTGTAGTTTGATAAACAAGTTTTCAGCTTCATTAAATGCTAAACTGACACGTCGACACGTTTAATTGTATCTTAAGGGAACAATATGGCATGTGGTTAAAACTTTATTCAAAGAAAGCTGAACTGACCTGCACAACGTGGCTGAGTCCGTCAGTGACAGTCTGGTCAAACGACTCGATGTGAGCTTTTGTTAAATCCTGAACAGCAGCATGTTGTAAATGGTCTCTTGTTTCATCTCTGCCTTATACGAAATCATTGTCAACCTATGTTCCATAAAACAGAGATTTATTTTTACATTGAATAGTATTGTTATTCTAAGTGTAGTAATTGGTTGGTGAAAAGTATGTTTATAAATTAGTTTTCAGGCCAGCACGGCTTGTTTATGAAATTTTGATCATAAAGCATAGACTGTCTATGTCATAAAGACGAATGTTTTTGTTTAACCAATAGGAAAAGAGCTGCTGTGACTCTCGACTAATCAGATTCAGCTTCTCTTTCGCCATCGTAACAGCGAGGCCACGCCTAGCAACAGCACTATTATTTAAGCGCAATTGTGAGAATTGCCCGTTTAATCAACCTCTTCATTTTATTTCTAGTTTTAATTGAACCGCTGTTGAGTAGTGTTAGTTAAAATGGTGAGTATGGAAAAATGGGAAGTTTTCTTTTTGATTTAACCAGGCTCACAGTCCACATGTTAAATATCAATTTAAGCTAACTATTTATGGGCATTAACGATAAAAAGCTGGCTAATTGCCGAACTTTCAGCCTAACCGTTAGCTAGCTAACTAGCTAGCTCTGGAATGAAAAGTCTGATGGGAAGAGCGGTTAACGTTAGCGACGGTTTGTGTTTAATGGCAATGCTACGTTTTACCTGTAATTGTAATTTTTAATATTAAATGTAGATAAACTTGTTGGTGTTATCTTTCTAATGGAAAAGACAGCGTTTATAAATTATTTTTTGTTTTTTCCTGTCTGTGCCGTGTGCACATTGACCCAGTTGGACTAGCTAGCTAGCTAGCTAAACGTTAACGTTAGCTTAACGTTAAGTACGCTAACGGCGTTATTATGGAACCCACGCAACTTCTAGGAAAGGCCCGCCCTTCCAATAACATTCACACACTATTGGCCAGGCGTCCATGCTTACGCAAGGTAACGTACCCCGATTTGTTCAGGTCGTATCCCCTGACCAATCGGCTCAGCTATCTTAACCTTAACCACTCGAGGTCAATGCCTAACCTAATCAATCGAGCTGCTTCGGGCGGGCCTTTCCTAGATGTTACGTGGATTCCATAATAACGCACGTTAACGTTATAACGTTTTTTTTTTTCGTTGTAACTTTTAAGTAGCTACATTAACGTTAGCCTTGGCACATTGCTCTGCTTTACCGCCCCTTTGAAAGGGCCTGCCTGCAACTTTAGGTTTTTCTAATAATAAAATGTATTAATTTGACATTTTAATCTTTTGTAGTAGGTAGCTAACGTTACTGGTGATAAAAGCTGCATGTGTATGGAAAATTTCACCACAGCTCGGTCTGGTTTTGGTAGACTCCCACAGATATTTTATGTAATTAATATTAACGTGTCATGCATATAATTAATAGTTATATAATTATGTCTGAACAAGCGAGTTCATTTTAAGACCAAGTGCAGCATGTGTCAGGTGACTTGATGTGGTTTTGGGGTCTTTAGAAATAGTCAATTTTTATTTCCTCCTTCCTTATGGACCTTAACGTTAGCTTTTGAGATGATTATCTTAATCATTGAATTAAACATGGTTAAAAGATAAAACATAGATTTATTGCAATGTATTAATGTTTTTTTTCCCCCCACCATGAGTGCACCATTTTGTTTTCTTCAAATGTCACATGCCTAAAATAATGCATACTGGTAAATAACCATGTTCTTTTCTTTCCACAGCGTGAGTGTATCTCTGTCCACGTTGGTCAGGCTGGGGTCCAGATTGGCAATGCCTGCTGGGAGCTTTACTGCCTGGAACATGGGATCCAGCCGGACGGACAGATGCCCAGTGACAAGACTTGCGGAGGAGGAGATGATTCCTTCAACACCTTCTTCAGTGAGACTGGAGCTGGAAAGCACGTCCCCAGGGCTATTTTTGTGGACCTGGAGCCCACTGTCATCGGTAAACTCTGATTTAAACTTTAGATGTCATAGTTACCTTATTTCATGAAGTCAAACCCTCAAGTGATTTCTGATTGAATCGGTCTCCTTAGATGAGGTGCGTACTGGGACCTACCGCCAGCTGTTCCACCCTGAGCAGCTGATTACCGGCAAGGAGGATGCTGCCAACAACTACGCCCGTGGACATTACACCATCGGCAAAGAGATCATCGACCTGGTGCTGGACAGGATCCGCAAACTGGTGGGTAACTTGATATCAGGAGGGTTTTCGTCCCTCATTTTCAAATGTATTAATTGACACAATTGTATCTCATATGTGACCGCTGTCTCTCCCTCTCTGTCCTCAGGCTGACCAGTGCACTGGCCTTCAGGGCTTCCTGGTTTTCCACAGCTTCGGAGGTGGCACCGGCTCTGGTTTCACCTCCCTGCTGATGGAGCGTCTGTCTGTGGACTACGGAAAGAAGTCCAAGCTGGAGTTCGCCGTCTACCCAGCTCCCCAGGTATCCACGGCTGTGGTGGAGCCCTACAATGCCATCCTGACCACCCACACCACCCTGGAGCACTCTGACTGTGCCTTCATGGTGGACAACGAGGCCATATACGATATCTGCCGTAGGAACCTCGATATCGAGCGTCCTTCTTACACCAACCTGAACAGGTTGATCAGTCAGATTGTGTCCTCCGTCACTGCCTCCCTTCGTTTTGACGGTGCCCTCAATGTTGATCTGACAGAATTCCAGACCAACTTGGTGCCGTATCCCCGTATCCACTTCCCTCTGGCCACCTATGCCCCTGTCATCTCTGCTGAGAAGGCTTACCATGAGCAGCTCTCAGTGGCAGAAATCACCAACGCCTGCTTTGAACCAGCCAATCAGCTGGTGAAATGTGACCCTCGCCACGGCAAATACATGGCCTGCTGCCTTTTGTATCGTGGTGACGTGGTGCCCAAAGATGTGAATGCCGCCATTGCCACCATCAAGACCAAGCGCTCCATCCAGTTTGTGGACTGGTGCCCCACTGGTTTCAAGGTGGGCATCAACTACCAGCCGCCCACTGTAGTTCCTGGTGGAGACCTGGCCAAGGTCCAGAGAGCCGTGTGCATGCTGAGCAACACCACTGCTATTGCAGAGGCCTGGGCTCGACTTGACCACAAGTTTGATCTGATGTACGCTAAGCGTGCCTTTGTTCACTGGTATGTGGGTGAAGGGATGGAGGAGGGAGAGTTCTCTGAGGCCAGAGAAGACATGGCAGCCCTGGAGAAGGATTATGAGGAGGTTGGAGTCGACTCTATTGAGGGAGAGGGGGAGGAGGAAGGAGAGGAGTACTAATAATAAATAAATCTGACTTAGGTGTCATTCCTTAACAAGTACAGGAGTACAATATATTGCTTGTTTTGTTGATTTAACCTTTTCTGAATTCTAAATGTATTGCTGTAGTTGTATTTGCCTTTTGTGTACTGGTATGTGTGTGAGGGTATGGAGGAGGCCAGTGAGGATATGGCAGTTCTGGAGGAGGATGTAGTATAGTATTAAACAGGCATGCATTCCCTTTTGTGATATTTTAATGTCTAAAAATAAAGTTTGTTTATTGACTGCACTATTGTTTGCTGTCTTTAATATACTTTCCACAGGGAGGTGCTCATACAGCACTCTAAAGCCACTTATCAATGTAAGATGGGTTGTATATACTTTTGGTTTGTCACTTAAAAGGATCTCAAACTTAACTATAGAAATGATCTTGCTGCTAAACTCACTTCAGTCACTTGGGGGCAGTGGTGTTAAACAGTTTAAACTACCCACCTATACTGAAATGCCAAACTTGCCCTAAATTTCATGTTGTTGCAGTATACCACTAGCAGATCACACATTTACTAAATGAAGGTGATATGTGCTTTAGGTAAGAGTTGCCTTAGAATAACAATAACTGGGTGAAAATGATCGTCCAATGTATGAAATAGTATTTAGACTAAATACGATGTGAAATCATGCAGATTATACAACTGACTTGGGGGGGGGGGGCATGTCAACGTTTTTTTACTTTGAGACAGGCACCAACAACACCAAGACAAATTCCTTGTGTATGCGTGAAAAACGTACTTGGCAATAAAACTTCTGATTCTGATTCTTTGGCTCTGCTTACAGTATCTCACAAAAGTGAGTACACCCCTCACATTTTAGTTAATATTTCATATCTTTTAATGGGACAACACTGAAGAAATTACACTTTGCTACAATGTAAAGTATTAAGTGTACATCTTGTATAACAGTGTAAATGTGCTGTCCTCTCAAAATAACTCAACACACAGCCATTAATGTCTAAACCGCTGGCAACAAAAGTAAGTACACCCCTATATTAAATTCCCATAGAGGCAGGCAGATTTTTATTTTTAAAGGCCAGTTATTTCATGGATCCAGGATACTATGCATCCTGATAAAGTTCCCTTGGCCTTTGGAATTAAAATAGCCCCACATCATCACATGCCCTTCACCATACCTAGAGATTGGTATGGTTTTATGTCGGTTAGCCTAATAGCCGGTTTGATTTGCATTGAGAGATGATTTTATGGAAAGTACCTCATGCCAATCTTAGTATCTGTGCTGTGAATAGCATTGTGAATGAGTTATTATTTTATGTATGAGGCTCCAGTTCACAGAGCATTTGAGAAAAATACTTTTACTACCTGTAGTCATGTTGTAATTGTTCCTTATACTAATATACTGTATATATATATATATGTATATATATATATATATATATATATATATATATATGTATATATATAAACATAAATATGATGCCATGACTTCATTCAGATTCTACTCTGTTGCCTTTTTGCCAGATTAGAGCAACAACCTCTCTGTAGACGTCCCTGCGTAGGCCGATACCTCCACGCAGGATGTAGCTGTCAGATCGCCATGACAATCCTCATCAGCAGCTTCTCTTTTTCTTTTTTTTATCCAACATGACTTCTTTATCTCATCATCAGAGGGAACTTTGCAGCATCAGCTCTCTATCGTTCGTCATGCAGGCTTGTTCTGCCTTTTACTTGCGGCTATTTAGGAGCTTACAGTTTTTCACGATCGCTATGACAATTTTTTCAATACTTTTAACAACTTTCCAAAACTCTTAACGCACCAACACACCTACAACACACGATTGGCAAAACAGTTAATTTCATGCTCAAAATCACACATTGTAAACTAAACTCCAACACTGATTTTCAAAATACAATAATTCACTAACACAATACACTGTGTTTACCAAAACAATGCAATCATGTGTCTAAGTCAAAAAATTCTTCCAAAACACTAACACATGTTCTCTCCCAACAGGAACATTTAGTCAATCACTGCACAATGTCATAAAAAACACTAACATCACATGGAATTACAGAAACTGCATTATTTTAAATGTGTCAGGTCTGCCCTTATACAATAGACAATAGTATATGTATATATAGTATATGTATTTTTAAAGATTATTTTTTGGGCTTTTCAGCTTTTATTTGACAGGACAGCTAGTTGAGAAAGGGGAGAGAGAGAGAGGGGGAAGACATGCAGGAAAACGTCACAAGTCGGATTTGCGTCGAGGCATAAACCTCCAAGTATATGTGCGCCTGCTCTACCCACTGAGCCAACCCAGCCACCGTTTTGTTTCTTTTGCTGCAGAGATTCTATACAAAAAATGACTGACCCATCTCAGAGTAGCTTTATAGAATGTACGATTTATGAAAAAAAGGAGACAGAGACAGAACTGTCCTGGTACTCCTCTTCCTCTCCCTCGTGAAGGCATTTTTCTTATTTTCTGTGTTCATCTACAGTATATTGTTCTAATATGTCCTCTTTTACTGTACTACCATATGATCATGCGATTGAAAGAACCTCAACACCTGAGTGTGTTTCCTAGAAGGGAATCAGCTGTGATTGATCTATTTGCATAACTTCAATCAGCTGTTTCTCAATAAATGCATGTATAAAATGCAGGCGATATATTTGTGTTTCAATTTACAATATGATCAGCTGCAAACTTTGACTTTAGCCTATAAGTTAGGTTTAGAACATGATGTTATCTGTTCTGACATACAGTGTGAAAGCATTTGTAAATTTGGCAGTAAAGATCCATTGTTTTGGTCTTGGTGTAGCTTGTGTGTAAAAGAAGTTCAAGCATTTAAAATGTGTGTTACAGTTTTTTACGATCGCTATGACACTTTTTTCAATACTTTTAACAACTTTCCTAAACTCTTAACACAGTTAGCACAACATCCGTCTGTGTAGGCTATACAATTAAAACATTTCTTGTCGCTTTGACACAAAATGCATACAGTTAACACAAATTTAAAATGCTTGAACTTCTTTTACACACAAGCTCCACCAAGACCAAAATAATGGATTTTTATTGCCAAATTTACAAATGCTTTAACACTGCATGTCAGAACAGATAACATCATGTTCTAAACCAAACGTACAGGCTAAAGTCAAAGTGAACAGCTGATCATATTGTAAATTGAAACACAAATATATCGCCTGCATTTTATACATGCATTTATTGAGAAACAGTTGATTGAAGTTATGCATGTAGATCAATCACAGCTGATTCCCTTCTAGGAAACACACTCAGGTGTTGAGGTTCTTTCAATCGCATGATCATATGGTAGTACAGTAAAAGAGGACATATTAGAACAATATACTGTAGATGAACACAGAAAATAAGAAAAATGCCTTCACGAGGGAGAGGAAGAGGAGTACCAGGACAATTCTGTCTCTGTCTCCTTTTTTTCATAAACTGTACATTCTATAAAACTACTCTGAGATGGGTCATTCATTTTTTGTATTGAATTTCTGCAGCAAAAGAAACAAAATGGTGGCCGGGTTGGTTCAGTGGATAGAGCAGGCGCACATATACTTGGTGGTTTATGCTTCAACGGAGAGGTCCAGGGTTCGAATCCGAACTCTGACGTTTTCCTGCATTTCTTCCCCCTCTCTCTCTCCCCTTTCTCCACTAGCTGTCCTGTCAAATAAAGGTGGAAAAGCCCAAAGAATAATCTACTAAATCTTACTAAACCCAACAAAACAAAAATGTAGAGAGGCTTCAAGAGAAACTGCAGCGCAAAACACAATCTATGATCAATACAATCACTATTGTCTATTGTATAAGGGCAGACCTGACACATATAAAATAATGTAGTTTCTGTAATTCTATGGAATGTTAGTGTTTTGTATGACATTGTGCTATGATTGACTAAATGTTCCTGTTGGGAGAGAACATGTGTTAGTGTTTTGGAAGAATGATTTGATTTTGAGACATGTTTGCATTGTTTTGGTGGACATAGTGTATTGTGTTAGTGAATTATTGTATTTTGAAAATCAGTGTTGGAGTTTAGTTTACAATATGTGATTTTGAGCATGAAACTAACTGTTTTGCCAATTGTGTGTTGTAGGTGTGTTGGTGTGTTAAGAGTTTAGGAAAGTTGTTAAAAGTATTGAAAAAATTGTCATAGCGATCGTAAAAAACTGTAACTGTATGCATTTTGTGTCAAAGCAACAAAAAATGTGTTAATTGTATAGCCTACACAGACAGATGTTGTGCTAACTGTGTTAAGAGTTTAGGAACGTTGTTAAAAGTATTGAAAAAAGTGCCATAGCGATCGTAAAAAACTGTAATAGACACTGGGATAAATGAGTTTTTGAAACGGTTAAGTCTGCAGCGAGGAACTCTTAACCTCCTACCTGATGGCAGCAGCTCATATTGTGCGTACAGAACGCGAGACATGTCACTAATAATTCTATTTGCTTGTCGCAAAGAAGCCTGTTCATAAATACTTTGCATGGATAAGTGCTATTTTAACACCAGTGATCTTCCAGGCGCGTGTGTGTGTGTGTGTGTGTGTGTGTGTGTGTGTGTGTGTGTGTGTGTGTGTGTGTGTGTGTGTGTGAGTGAGTGAGTGAGTGAGTGTGTGTGTGTGTTGGGTGGTGATGGCGCAGTGGATATGACACATGCCTTTGGTGTGGGAGATCTGGGTTAGATTCCCACTGTTATACATCAACCAATGTGTCCCTGAGCAAGGCACTTAACCCCTAGTTGCTCCAGAGGTGTGTGACCTCTGACATATATAGCAATTGTAAGTCGCTTTGGATAAAAGCGTCAGCTAAGTGTGTGTGTGTGTGTGTGTGTGTGTGTGTGTGTGTGTGTGTGTGTGTGTGTGTGTGCGTGTGTGCGTGCGTGTGTGTGCGCCAACAGTCGGAGCTGACCAAAAACAATTTTAGCCAAATTTTTGAGCCAAAAAAAACAATGTGGCAAATCTGTTTTTTTACGGTGGCCCTGAAGTGCAAATCACAACAGCAATAAGAAAAACGCGACGGCAAATATGAAAACACGACGGCGAATATGAAAACACGACGGCAAATAGGAAAACACGACGGCAAATAGGAAAACACGACAGCAAATATGAAAACACGACAGCAAATAGGAAAACACGACAGCAAATATGAAAACACGACAGCAAATAGGAAAACACGACAGCAAATATGAAAACACGACAGCAAATAGGAAAACACGACAGCAAATATGAAAACACGACAGCAAATATGAAAACACGACAGCAAATAGGAAAACACGACAGCAAATATGAAAACACGACAGCAAATATGAAAACACGACAGCAAATAGGAAAACACGACAGCAAATATGAAAACACGACAGCAAATAGGAAAACACTTCAATAAATCACAAAACACAACGGCATTAACTTCTACCGGAAAAGGTAGGGCCTATCTAGCAGTGGACGGACCCTCCTGATGGGACAGACGCACTGTCTGTCTTTCGCGCTCCCAAATCACCCACAATCCTATGCGCGCGGCTTTGCCGGCTCGTTAAAAAAACAACAACAATGGCGGACCTAAGTGGGAGTTGGAGCGGCATCACTGATGGCACAATTAACATTTGAATGTAAGTATATTTAGTGTTTGCCGTACATTTGTTATCACCGTTAATGTGTTACATCAATGTCAAGCGTTACGCATTAATGCTGGTACAAATTGCTATTATAATTAGGTAGATACACCCCGAGCTAACGTTAAGCTAACTGAACCTATCATTTAACATTAGGCTGTTAGCTCGCTAGCTGTGTTGCTGTCTTTTATGCCATTTGTGTTCGTAAAGTTTAATGTCCGGTGGCATTTTCATCTCTTTTTGTAAGCCGTTACTGTATATGCGTAATGTTAGCAGAGATTTAGAAATTGGTGTGTTTATCAGTTGTAGCTGCAGGATTGGAGGTAAAGCTGCACCTTGTTAACTTCACTAGCAACGTTAAATGAAAGCTAAAATGTATGAGTAGTTTCCCATGTAACAAGTATAACATTCCGTTATAGCATCTATAATGGTAAAGATCTTTTTCTTGTGTTTGCTGTCTTTTAACAGGGACTAAGGAACAAATGGAGGCTGCACTACAACGCTGAAGTTGGCATCCGATTCGCAGCTTCCGATTCGGCAGTTAAGGGGAAATTTAAGGGGAACTTAAAACTGTCCGATTCAGCAGGGAAACATAATTTACATTGCTAAGTGACTGATCCTCCGTTTTTTGAACCTCTTACTGTATTGAATGAGTGTTAGTCATTAAGGTAAATTATTAATTATGTCTAAAACACACTTTTAGATTTGTGAAAGCTTTATTGTCTTTATGAGAACACAATAAAGGGAGATTTCACCGTTTTGCTAAACTTGTCAAATCAGGACTAAATTATCCCAGAGAGTCTAAGGAGTCTTAAAAACACAGTTTGAGATTTGTGAAAGCTTTATTCTATTTGTGAAAATGCAATAAAGGGAGATTTTACTGTATTTTTCACATATAGACTACATTGGACCAGGTCTAGATCCAAAACCACAATACTTAAGACTTGTCAAATCAGGACTAAATTATCCCAGAGAGGCTAAATAAACTGTTTTATTTTATTGCCACAGCATGGCCTTTGCTAATTGACATTCAACGTACAAGTCCACGTCTCTCCATGTCATTTCTTATATCCATGAGCAGGTCTTCCTTCTCACTTCAAAAGAAAAGTAGAAAAAGTTATTTTTACCTTTTGGAAATCAATCCAAATATCGTCATAGATTTGCCAGTGGTTTAATTTACTCTTCAAATCCTTCTCCTTCAACATAAGTGTTGTTTTCTCACCTTTCCTCAGAAAAAGAGGCAGGACTGAGTATTTATTAAGATTTCTTTTAATTCATACTTCATAGGCCATTGTCTCAGGTGAGGAGCAACCCCACTTCTGGGGAACGCTGGGTCCCGATCTTCTTTGATGATGAAACCCAGCTGGACAGGATTGTGAAATACCTGTCAAACTTCCTCGACAGCTGTGACACACTCTCTGATAAAGTGTGCACCATGGTATAATACACCAAATACATCCTAAATGTGTTACTGTCAGAGATAGGTCCACAGCAGTTCCACATTATATTCATGAAGACATTTTTTTCTATGACTTAAAGTGGCTATATGTAACTTTCAGTTTGTGTTAATTCTAGCGGCCACTTTGGACAAAAGTGGTAGTATTTTCACCACACCTGCTGTCGTAAAGGTCTTTTCTTTACGGTGCTGTATTGCCCACTGTAGATTACCAAGTTTGCGTTACCGTGTTTACACAAGTATAGGGGAAGACCTGCTCATGGATATAATAAATGACATGGAGAGAGTGAGTTAATTCTTGTCCAGTTTTGACAAGTTTAGGTATTGTGGTTTTGGATGTGGACTTGGTCCAATGTGGTCTACATATGCAAAAAACAGTAAAATCTCCCTTTATGGCATTTTCACAAATAGAATAAAGCTTTCACAAATCCCAAACTGTGTTTTTAAGACTCCTTAGCCTCTCTGGGATAATGTAGTCCAGATTTGACAAGTCTAGGTGGATCTAGACCTAGTCTAATGTGGTTTATATGTGAAAAAAAACTTATTGTGTTCTCATAAAGACAATAAAGCTTTCACAAATCTAAAAGTGTGTTTTAGACATAATTATAAATTTACCTTAATGACTAACACTCATTCAATACAGTAAGAGGTTAAAAAAACAGTTTTAAGTTCCCCTTAACTGCCAAATCAGAAGCTGCGAATCGGATGCCAACTTCAGCGTCGTGGCTGCACTAGCGTCACCAGAAGGGAGAGATGAGGAGGAGAGGGAAAGCAAAAGACAAGCAGGGAGACAGAGGCCAAAAAGAGATGTTGAATAGATTATTTGCTATATTAGAGATTGCCATTCAAAAAATAAATGCATTAAATTAACTAGTTTGTCTGTGTCTTTTAAGTTTTTGGGTGTGTGTATATAATATAAACTGTTTTTCAATGTTTATTTTTCCATCAAATTATGACCTGGACACAGGAAACTTCTAACTGAGTAATTATATTCAGATGCTACCTGTTTTAATAACTAGTTAGGTATACAAGCTCTAAAAAGACATTAATGAAACGTGTATCTTTATTATAACATTTATTCAAACATTACTATATACTGTACACAAGTATATTCAACATGAAGCGGCGATCAGACTCAGCTCCCGATGATGGTGTTGCTTCCGGACTGCAGACAGAAGGAGAAAGATTAGGTTAGTCCAGTAGTTATCCAACCTGTCCTGGTAAGATTAGGTTAGTCCAGTAGTTATCCAACCTGTCCTGGTAAGATTAGAATTGTATCATAAGTATATTTAAGCATACTGAAACATGAAGGTACTTCATGTAACTGTGTAGTGGTGTAGTTTCTTCATCATGGTCTTAACTGACAACTGTTGACCATTTAACACACTTACACCTACCTTTACTGTGTTAGTGGGTGTTTATCAATGGAGGTATTATGACTTTTCATATGTTGGTTGTAGCCTTGTAGCTTGTGTGTTTACAGTACTATTTACCCTTTCTCACTTGCAGTTTAATGCATATCATACTGCCTGTGGTAGCTCATTAGCTGGTAGCGTTTACCTTGTAGTTGCTGATCATATTTTGCACTGCATTTGTCTGAAAGCTAGAAGCTACTGGACAATGAGCTAATGTTGCATACATGCAGTAAACTACAAGCTAATGTAAACGGTTAGCTACTGCAATTCTCCTTACCGGTAAGTGTTATGACTACTGTACAAACATGAACTCCCACGAGTTTTTAATTTATTGACATGGGATAAATAAGACAAAACGACTATTGCTTACATTAAAGCCTATCGGTGTCGGTAACGTTACCTACCTTTGCACGTTGCGAGCAAAGTTCCTGACAGAATATTCTCCTCCTGCAAGCAGACTGACGCCGATTCACCAACAGCACAGTTCATAGTTCCACATCCATTTCGTCCAGTGTTTTGAAATGAGAAACGGCTAGTTCCGTCTGTTAAAAGCATAGACAGTGAGGCACTTTTATTTTTTCACCTCTCCTTCCTGTCAAAAGACAGACAGTGCGTCTGTCCAATCAGGAGGGTCCGTCCTCTACTAGATAGGCCCTACCTTTTCCGGTAGAAGTTAATGCCGTTGTGTTTTGTGATTTGTTGAAGTGTTTTCATATTTGCCGTCGTGTTTTCATATTTGCCGTCGTGTTTTCATATTTGCCGTCGTGTTTTCATATTTGCCGTCGTGTTTTCCTATTTGCTGTCGTGTTTTCTTATTTGCCGTTTTGTTTTCATATTTGCTGTTGTGTTTTCATTTTTTCTGTTGTGTTTTCCTATTTGCCGTTGTGTTTTATGATTTGTTGTTGCGTTTCTCTAATTGCTGTGGTGATTTGCACTTCAGGGCCACCGTAGTTTTTTATCTCGGGTCCCATTCCCACACTGGGCCGCGGTGTCGGTCGCTTCAGCAGTCCTTAGCCTTCACAACTTTGTTTTAGTCTGCATGTGGGGCACACAATGTTGGTTTCATTGACAATTTTAATCTTTTCTGGGATCGATATTCTTTCTTCATGACAGATCCAAAAGAGCTAGGCTCGCAAATGCTAGCGGCTAACATCCAGCATGCTGTGCAGTCCTCACCACGCGACTGACTATTTACTAAGGGTGGTACGGTTCATAAAAAAACATCCAAACCGCTCAGTTCGCATGTCTCGGTTCGGAGCATGTGTGTGTCGCACGGTTCGTCAGTACACTGTTAATGTGCACTAACCACTTACTGCCGTAGTGCCCACTTTCGACACCTATGTTAAAACACTTACTGGAAACGACCATAGACAGTATATAAATGACGAGGGGGATGAGCGTGACGAACGCAATACACATGGCAGCTGATTGGACGAACGCGTCACGTTGTTCTTGCTGCTCCCGAATTTCAAAACAGACTCTAATGCTGTCTTGTTCTGAATACGATCTCCTATTTTACGAAAATAGTTCACCGAAAACTGTTTCTGAAAACATTTTAAGCGAGAAATAGGCCATACAGTTGCTGAATCTGTCTGTTTTTTTGATCGACAAAGGTCAATTTAAAAGATTTTCGTCAGATTTTGAGAGGCACCGAGCCGACCGCTCCTCAGGTGGAGTGTGGAGTGCTGCAGGTCACGTCACATGCAGAAATGGTAAGTGGGAGAGATGAGGAAGGCTGCCCGGAGTTGGAGGATGTGCTAGCGTCTGGTGTGAAGGAACACTTTGGATTTCATGTTACCTATGATGACAGCGGAAATAAAATAATAGATAGAACTGCCACTGTGTGCATGTATTGTGCAACATGCATTCAATATGTTAATTTTAGCTATATATCATATGTTGAAGTATATTTCTGGAGTGTTAAAGATTAAAAGAAAAAATAACAAGAACCGTACAGAACCGAAAACCGTGACCCTAAAACCGTGATACGAACCGAACCGTGGATTTTGTGAACCGTACCACCCCTACTATTTACACAACACACACACACACACACCCTGGAATCTCTCTCTCCCTCTCTGGCATCAGCTCAGGACACTGTTTACAGCACTAACCTCCCCTACTGTCCTCCCTTGCCATCAACACCACTACCGGTCTCTCTACCCATTCAGACTGTTGTCATAGATAGAGCCTCCTGTTCTCATTACACCATTAATAGGGTTAACAAAAACAATCTTCTTTACATAAAATGCACTGCTGTCCCATTACCAGTGGTTATGTGTAAGCTGGCCCTCCTAAATGTGAGGTCAGTCTCAAAAAAGACTTTTATTCTAAATGAGTTTATCTCCTCCACCCTCCTAGATTTCTTGTTCCTCGCTGAAACCCGGTTGGAGTCTGGTGAATATAGCCAGCTCTTAGAAGTATGTCCCCCCCGACTATGACTTCTTTAGCTCACCCAGGCTTAGTGGCCGTGGAGGAGGTATTGCTGTCATTTTTTTTAAATGCCACCAGTGCATTCCTATTGGTACAAATGCTTATACCAGTTTTGAGGTTTTAATGTTTAAAACAGGTGGTAATAAGCCTGTCCTTTGTGTAACTGTCTACCGCCCTCCCAAACAGAATTCTTTATTTCTAACTGAATTTTCAGAATTTTTATCTTCAGTTGTTTTAGGCTATGACAAGATTTTAATCTCTGGGGACTTAAATATTCATGTGGACATTCCATCCAATGCCAGCACTGAATTTCTCAGAACTATGGACTCTTTTAACTTCATGCAGCATGTTACCTGCCCTGCAACCGTGGCCATACTTTGGACTTAGTTTTTACGCTTGGTCTGACCATTGATTCTCTTGATGTGGAGGATTTGGTTGTCTCAGACCATCAGTGTATCAGGATCTCCACCTTGTTTCAAATCATCTCCAATCATCAAACTCCTGCTCACTACTGGCGTTTTATAAATACATCTACTCCAAGTTATTTCTCAGATGCCTTCAGAGCGTTCTCTTCATTTAGCAGTTCTAAGACCCCACCCGATCAGCTAAATACAGACCTTTTAATCACAGAGTTTAATTCAATCTGTGGAAATATCTTGGATGGATCCATTGCCCCTCTGACTATCAGGAAACCTAGAGCCAAATCTCAGCCTTGGCTGAATAGTGACACTCGTGCTCTTAGACAACTGTGTCGAAAGGCAGAGAGAAAATGGAAAAAGGACAGGCTATAGGTGTCTTTTGAGATGCTGAAAGGCTGTCTGGCTAATTATCAGCTATCGGTCAAAGCAGCAAGGGCCAAATATTTCGCCACCATCATCTCCAAAAAGCACCACAGTCCCAAAGCCTTGTTCCATACAATAAATTCAGTTCTCAACCCTGTTGACACTACTTGTCCTGTACATCCACAGCCATTTGTGAGGACTTTCTAACATTTTTCTCAACAAAAAGAGATCTCATTCGTTCAAATATTTCACCACCCGTTATGATCCTGGTCTGATGTTTGCCCCCCTGCCATCCTTAATGGCTTTCAGCCTGTATCTCTGTCTCTCAACTATGACACTATTGCTCATACTGGGTCCTCCACCTACCCCTTGGATATTGTTCCTTCACACCTTTTAAAGGACTTATTGAACACTGTAGGTCCCACAATTTCACTTATTATGAATAGCAGTCTTGCTAATGGAACTGTCCCATCCATCTTTAAATCCATCCTCTTATTAAAAAAAACGAATCTCGACAAATCAGATTTAAATAATTTCCGTCCCATTTCCAAGCTTCCCTTCCTTCATTGTATATGCTCAGCTATTGTCTCATTTAGATAATACTAACATCATGGAAAAATTTCCATCTGGGTTCAGGGCTTGTCACAGTACAGAATCGGCCCTTCTCAAAGTCTCAAATGACCTGCTACTGGCTTTAGACTGTGGTCAATGTGCCATCCTAATTCTATTAGACCTCAGTGCAGCATCTGATACAGTGGATCACAATATCTTATTAAACCGTCTTAAAGCGTAACTCTCGCCAAAATGCAACCTAGAGTCAACCCGAGTCAAACTTTCGTTTAAAAGCATAATTAGGACAGAAGCGCCACTTTTAAGATTTATTGTATTCTTGTTTTTCGGTCAAATGGCCTATTACGCTATTATTAAAACACTACAAACACTGAAAACACTGAAACTTTGCTTGAAGTATCACCAAGGGCTCTACACATGAACTCGAGCATTGACAACATTGTTTGTGTACACAGAGTTTACTAAAAAGAAAGATTTTGAACGACTCACTTTAGCGTTTGTTGTTTCCGGTCGCTGCCATCTCGCCAGTCAAAAAGAGTTTGTGTACTTGTGTGTTTGTTGTCTACAAACAATGTTCTCAATGCTTGAATTCATGTGTAGAGCCCCCCCGCCTTCTGTTGTCTTTCATCCACATGAGCCAAAAATACATTTTCTTGGTTTTCTCGGTCTAGAAGGCACCAACTTCTAAAAAAAATTCAGATTTCTACTACATAATTGACCCAATTTAATACATATTCATCATTCCAGCAGTGAAATATCCCTTTAAGTTTAATACCTCTATAGTTTCGTGTACATGTGTTAATTTTAAAGAGTTTCACAATTTCCATCAATGTGCTGACCTCGCCGCCTCAGATCGCCACCCTACAGAGAGCCATCAAGGTCTCTGTGGATGGACAGCGGCTGCCAAGACGTCAGTACACACTGGAGAAAATAACAACATGTTTTATCCAAAGCTTTCAGTCAGAATTACTCTGACTCTCTCTCTCTCTCTCTCTCTCTCTCTCTCTGTGGACAGGACCGAGGCAGAAGGAGGTGAAGTCAGGAGCGTTCAGGTCACCCACCAGCAGCACTGCATCATCAGGTTGTTAATCCTTATTTTTTAAATTAGAAACCAACAATGTTATTGTTAACTTTCACATACAGGTCTGAAAATATGCAGCAGTGTGCAAATGTACAGCGTCTCCACAAAAGCAAAGTTGCATCTAACTGGTGTATTTTTTATTTATTTTTTTGCATAAAATTGTGCCTAATGTTTTTATCCACACTAAAGTAACTGTTAAAAAGTTCATATGAATCCCTTATACCAAAAACTTAAGTCAAAGTGTACTAATTATAAACTTTTCCCTTTTCCCCCAAAAACTAAATTTTCCCATCGCAGCATGTCAGTGTTGACTGTCCGCCTGTAGAGCGTTGAGTTCAGCCACTCTCCTGCTCCACTCCTCTTCTGTCATTTCTTCTTCTTCTGCTCCTTCCTTAACATCCTGCTCTACCTGATGCTCTCCTGAAAAACAGATGATTATGTTACAAAGATGAAAAAGATGGGAAAAGAAAAGCCCTAACAGAGGGAAAACCTACACATACACCTACAGCCACATGGCTGTAGGTGTATGTGTAGGTTTTCCCTCTGATACTGCAATAATAAGATCATTATTATTATAATAATCCAAACAGGCTTATTATTATTATTGCAGTATCTTTTTTGTTTAATGTGAAATCAGCTGTGTGTGTGTGTGTGTGTGTGTGTGTGTGTGTGTGTGTGTGAGTGGGTGGTTGTGTGGGAGGCGTGTCCTCACCACTGCAGGTCAGAGCGGTGCAGACCCAGTTTCCACAAGCACACACACACTTGTTGCACTCCATCCGAGTTTCAGCTCCGTCCTCGAACACTTCATCCTCCAGAGCACACTCTTCACATAAAAAAACACGTGGGTAAGAAAAACAACAATTAAACTGCAAATCTGATCTGGTTGTGTTTTGCTATTTGTTTTTACTAGGGCTGTCAGCGTTAACGCATTATTCGCGATGCGATAAAGGGCCGACGCGATGCGATTCATTTTTTTTAATCACATTAATCACATGGCGGCATTTATTAATTTATTTTACACTTCACTCGGCTTTGCGTCGTGCCTAACAGGCTCATCAAGCTGCCACTTCCTCGTAACACATCCTCCTGCTGCAGGCTGCAGGCATGATGGAGAAAGACAGCAGCAATGAAATCCTGAATGGCGCTTTTTATTTTCCAAAACTCCCGGACGGCTCGTAGACAAGTCGAAAGCCACATGCACATTGTGTAAAGCCGAATTAAAATATCACCGAAGCACGTCAAGCTTGAGCTACCACCACCAAGCTAAGCGTAGAAGTACAGTTAACGTGATGCTAGACCACCGGCCCTCGGGGAGCGGGGGAAAGATGAATGTTCGGAAATAAGAGGTTGCTGTGGCCCGCCGTACAGGTTAGTTTGACCAGCGGGCAGCAGTGGTGGCCGGAGCGAGCAGCAGCAGCTGCGGCGGCCGGAGCGGGCAGCGGCCGGAGTGGGCGATCACGGGGGGACATCCTCAGCGGTAAAATGCGAACGGGGGCTGGAGTATAACCTAGCTAGGTGGAAAGCTAACACTAGCCGGCCACCTGTTCCATCAATCCTGCTTGCAAGTGTCCGCTCATAAGACAAAAACTGGACTACATCCAACTTCAACCAAACTCCCAACACGAGTTCAGAGACTGCTGTGTTTTTGTTGTTGTGGAAACAACAGTGTACCGGACTATCCAGCCTGTTTCTCTGTCGCCGGGTAAGAGTGGAGATGGGCTGTGTTAACACGGACTTGTGCAGAAATGAGCTGCTCATTAACCGGTGATCACTGGACGTCAGTGAGTAATCAACATTATTTAGGAGTTACTAAACACTATATTGACTCTAGTAAGGATAGGGATTTTTTGTTTTTTAGTTAGGTACTTGGAGGAATTGTGCAATAATGACAGATTCACACATTTTTCTTTTGTTTACAGTAAATAAATAATTACAAATCTTAAAATCAAGTTCATAAAGTAACTTTCTTTGCATTCATTTGATTCCCAATCAAGATACACTGGTAAAAATTGCTTTTGATTGTTAATATGTACTTAAAAACTGTTCTGAAATGCAAAAGAATAGAATTTTAATCGTGATAAAATATGCGATTAATCGCGATTAACTATAGAACTTCAGCGATTAATCGCGATTAAAAAAATTAATCGTTTGACAGCCCTAGTTTTTACATTATGTGAACAAAGTGCATCTCTTAAAACCTTTTTTGTCAGATTCAGACTTTGATTATATGTTTTTAATGTCTGTGTGTTGTTGGCAATATCTTGTTCTGGAAACAAGAAATAAATAATACTGTTCATACATTCTTCAGGGACGCTGATCATACACTTGTTAGAGTTTGTGTGTGTGTGTGTGTGTGTGTGTGTGTGTGTGTGTGTGTGTGTGTGTGCGTGCGTGCGTGTGTGTGTGTGTGTGTGTGCGTGCGTGCGTGTGTGTGTGTGTCATTACTTCTCTCATACGGATGGTAGGTGGGTGTCAGACAGTTGATGAACTCCGTTAAGCTCAACTTCCAGTCTGCGTTTTCATCCGACAGCTCAATCAAAGCATCAACACACAGAGACCTTAGAGACAGACTATAGATTACAAGGATACATTTATAGAAAATCATATTTGAAACAAATCAAATTTGCTGATAAATGACTACATTTTATGTTTTTGAAGCCGAACCAAAATGAGCCATAGTTTCACCAGTCTCACTTATTTTTGGACATAGTACCAGAAGAAGTATAAGAAGAAAAAATATATTTTGACAGCAATTCTAAGAGTGAAGCCAATAGTGTGGACATGAAGCTGAAACAGTTAAGTAAAGGAATAAGTAGTACCTGTGTTGGTGACATGAAAACTTGCATTATGTATAAAAAGGAAATTATGCTTCATATGTAACGTCTCTCAACTACCACACAGAGTTTATAGAGTTCTAACCACTGTCAGATTATCTTCTGTGTTTGTGTGTGTGCATTAGAGCTGCAAAGATTAGTTGATTCATTGCTTAGTTGTCAACCATTAAATTAATAACCAACTATTTTGATAGTCAATTAGTCAGTTTATGTCATTCTTAATAAAAAAAAAGTTAAAATTCTCTGATTCCAGCTTCTTAAATGTGAATATTTCCTAGTTTCTTCACTCCTCTGTGACAGTCAACTGAATATCTTTGAGTTGTGGACAAAACAAGACATTTAAGGACGTCATCTTGGGCTTTGGGAATCAGTGATCGGCATTTTTCACAATTTTCTGACATTTTATAGACCCAACCAGTAATTGATTAATCGAAAAAATAATTAACAGATTAATCGTCTATGAAAATAATCGTTATTTGCAGCCCTAGTGTTTGTGCGTGTGCATTGTGCGTACCTCAGTAGCATGTTAGCCTCCAGAGTATTAGAGTACGTGAGGTTTAGGGCCGTCTCATTGTGTTTCAGGAAGCTCAGGAACTCTTTAGAATCGAGCTCTGAATCCCCATTATCATACGTCTGTAACACACAAACAGAGTTAGATTTGAAATATCTTTTTCAGTTATTCTTATTTAGCTCGTCATTTCTCAGGTTGTCCAGTTGCAAAGAACTGGAATCACCTTTAAAAACAGCAATAATTATTAGTACTTCTGTGAAAAGTTGTTACCTTGAAGTACGTTTGCAGGAGGTGATTGGCTGAGTCATTTGAGGTCATGTTGTCAGATTCTATCTCCTCCTGAATCCACTGGATCACTCTCTCTCTCAGCCAATCACGATCGGACAGGAAACAGACGACTACACGTACAAATGCAGGAATAAAATGGTTAATGTAGAAGTAATGTAAGTAAGTAAGTAAAGAGCACATTCAAACACAGCTTAAGCTGACAAAAGTGCTGTACAAGAAGCACTAAGGTGCTGTATAAAATAACATTTACATGTAAAATGTTAAAAACAGAAATGTAGGGAAACCATCTGATGTAATAATGTAACGTACAAACGTAATTCTGTAATAACTAAGCTGCAGACTTACTGGGGCTCACATCCATCTCTGCTGGTTTCTCTGCAAATAGACACACACAAAACACTGTCATGTGTGTATGTGTGTGTGTGTGTGTGTGTGTGTGTGTGTGTATGTGTGTGTGTGTGTGTGTGTGTGTGTGTGTGTATGTATGTGCGTGTGTGTGTGTGTGTGTGTCTGTCTGTGTGTGTGTGTGTGTGTGTGTGTGTGTGTGTGTGCTGACCCAGACAGTGTCTTCTGTACTCCAGATGTATCTTGGTCTGGGTAATGCAAATAGACACACACAAAACACTGTCACGTGTGTGTGTGTGTGTGTGTGTGTCTGTGTCTGTGTCTGTGTGTGTGTGTATGTGTGTGTGTGTGTGTGTGTCTTTGTGTGTGTGTGTGTGTGTGTGTGTGTGTGTGTGTGTGTGTGTGTGTGTGTGTGTGTGTGTGTGTGTGTGTGTGTGTGTGTGTGTGTGTGTGTGTGTGTGTGTGTGTGTGTGTGTGTATGTCTGTGTGTGTGTGTGTGTGTCTTTGTGTGTATGTGTGTGTGTGTGTGTCTGTGTGTGTGTCTGTGTGTGTATGTATGTGTGTGTGTGTGTGTGTGTCTGTCTGTGTGTGTATGTGTGTGTCTTTCTGCCTGTCTGTGTGTGTGTGTGTGTGTGTATGTCTGTGTGTGTGCGAGTGTGTGTGTGTGTGTGCGCGTGCGTGCGTGCACGTGTGTGCGTGCGTCTGTCTGTCTGTCTGTGTGTGTGCGCGTGCGTGCGTGCGTGTGCGTGTGTGTGTGTGTGTGTGTGCTGACCCAGACAGTGTCCTCTGTGCTCCAGGTGTATCTTGGTCTGGGTGATGCAGGCGTCTCTGTGCAGCTCACAGTGATTCCTGTAGGATCTGCTGTTACTGCCGCACACCCAGTGCGCCGTCACGTCACACTGCTGCAGAGAAAGCGGGCGGTCAACAGAAGTTTCACGTAAAAACGATCTGCAGAAGACAACTATGGACACAGTGATCCAGACTCATACATGTACAAAATGTTTAACACAGAATGAGCCACAAAAGTCAATCTGTGGCATCAGTTTTAAGATAAATGAGATCAAAACAAACAATGATTAATGTGTTGCCAAATCCTGAATAAATATAAACCATAATTCTGAATTCATCACTGACATTGATCAGTTTAAACAGCTGACCCCTATAAATCTAGAGCAAATATATAAATTATATCCAGTATATATTTCAGATGTTATTGAAGTTAATCAATGTTTGCTGTGTTCTGTTTTTATATTGTGTCATACAGATAGTATACTTGCCTTTACAACATAAACATGAAGCAAATTTCAGTTGAATTTCATACAGAGAGAGACAGATGGTGAAAAGTCAGTGTGTGTTTTTATAACCTAAGAAGTAATCAGAGATTTTTTTAATTCAGTTATGAAAGTAATTTCAAAAGCAGTGAGTAAGGAATGATTATTCACCTCCAGAGCGAACAGAAAAAAAAGTCTTACTTGATAAGACGAGTTCACGAAGTATTCAATGACTTTTACCTGTAAACAGCGACAGACTGGTTCTCCTCTGTCAGTCGATACACACTCTCGTCCTGCGCCGCAGAAAGTTCTGGCACACACTGATTGATCCTGAAACACACACATACATACACAGAGAGAGCGCTATATTATGTTTTCATGTTATTTTTGGATTCTGTTTTATAGTAAACAATGAAAAGAAGTGAGACGTGTGTGTTTCACACTCCAGATGGTGACCTTTATCTCCCACTGAGAGACCTGTTTTGAATGACAATGACTCTCTCTCACACACACACAAACGCACACACACACACACACACACACACACACACACACACACACACACACACACACACAATGGATACATCTGCCACCTCCAGCTGACATCTGCTACACAGCAAACCTGCTGTTAGCAAAAAGCTGACTGGGGCCAAACACACACACACACACACACACACACACACACACACACACACACACACACACACACACACACACACAGTAGTAATGTGTTGTAATCACAAGTTCACGTCTGACCCTGTTTGAGTTGCAAAACAATTTTTCCTCCTTGTTTTGAATCTTTTGTCCTCTCAGTCTCTCTCTCTTTGCTCTCCTCTTGCCCTCCTCCACGCTCACTTTTCATTCATCTTTTCATCCCCCGTTCATATTTGTTCCAGCCTCCATCAAGGTGCTCAACTGTATTGCTAAATCACAAGCACCTTTTGCACTTAATTCTTACAGGTTCTGTTTTCAAGCTGCCGTGTTTTTAATGTCTAATATCTCTTATATTTGAAGATGTTTTCATGTTGTTTTTGTAATGTTTTTCATGTGAAGCAACGGGCGGTAGCACTTCCTACCTACATTAAGTCTAAGTCCTTTTTATTTTGCAGAACATTTTAATTCGTATTCAGATGTAGTTTTATTATTGTTAATAGAAATGTGTGTTTTTTAGGTGCAAGACGGAAAGTAAAATCAGTTATTGTGCACTACAAACAGTAAAATGCCAATAAGGCTGAACAATATTATTCACATGAATATTTCTATTTATACAGTTTAGTCTATAGCAGCTCTGTGAGGCTGGAGAAGTCAGGGCATTACTAAAGTTGAGAGGACAAATCATCTGGGAACCATGCATGTCTGTACCAAATGTTCAGCCAATCCATCCAATAGTTGTTGAGATATTTGACATGTAGACAAGATAGTTTTAGCTCAGTTAATGTTATTTTTATTTTGGTTTTACTGCAACTGGTTTTCTCTTGTTTTCTCTTGTACTGAGTCAACACTAACGTTTTCCTGTCGAGTTGACAGTTTTGACTCAAAGGTGAGAAAACAGCTGCAGAGGAAACAAACACACAACCGAGTGTTTTAACCGGAATTACCGCTGCAGGGTCTGAGATTAGAGATGAGCTGCTGACAGCCCTAATCACGCACATACCTCAGGACCTGCTCACCTCTGTGTGTGTGCACGTGTGTGTGTGTGTGTGTGTGTGTGTGTGTGTGTGTGTGTGTGTGTTCTCGTTTAACTATATTCGTGGGGTCCAAAAACCGGGAATACAGCATACTTGTGGGGTCCGGACAGCTTTGTGGGGCCAAAATGCTGGACCCCACAAGGTTAAAGGGCTGTTTGAGGGTTAAGACTTGGTTGTAGGATTAGGGTTAGAATTAGGTTATGGTGAGGGTGAGGGTGAGGGTTAAGGTTAGGCTAGGGAATGCATTATGTCAATGACGGGTCCCCAAAAAGATAGTGCCAGAAACCTGTGTGTGTGTGTGTGTGTGTGTGTGTGTGTGTGTGTGTGTGTGTGTGTGTGTTCTTGTTTAACTATATTCGTGGGGTGGCTAGGGAATGCATTATGTAAATGACGGGTCCCCACAAATATAGTGAAACGCATGTGTGTGCATGTATCTGTGTGTGTGTGTGTGTGTGTGTGTGTGTATGTGTGTGTGTGTGTGTGTGTGTGTATGTGTGTGTGTGTGTGTGTGTGTATGTGTGTGTGTGTGTGTGTGTGTGTGTGTGTGTGTGTGTATGTGTATCTTCAAAATCAGTTTTCCGAACAAAACACATTTCAAATTTCACCTCCACATGCCGACACCTTCTTAAATCATGTACCTCCTCGACCTAGAGAGACACACACACACACACACACACACACACACACACACACACACACACACACACACACACACACACACACACACACACACACACACACACACACACACACACACACTCGCTCGCTCTTTTTCCTGCAGTCAGATGTCAACATCAGTCTGTTCTGAAGTGACAACTTGGGATAGATTTACACCGGTTTTAGGAAAAGTGGGAAATGAAAAGAAAATTGGAAATGTCATCACTGGAAACATGTTTTCACCCTGACCCTGGAGGCTTCAGTGTACCTGCCAGCTTTCTGTCTTTTCAGCCATTCTTCCTGTTTTCCTACATCTTTATTTAATCTTTGTTTCAATTTAACAGAGTCCTGTTTTCATGTAGCTGCTCAGAAATAATAGGAACCTGCACAGTAACTATTTAATGCTTACATTGTAATAGTCATGATTTCTTGAAGTAAACAGCAGACATATTTTGGTTAAATAGTGTTCAGTATAAAAATATCTCATTGACGCTTTGAGTTTACCTTGGCCAGAGGAGAGGAGGAGACGGGAGGAGAGGAGAGGAACAACAGCAGCAGGTACACAAAGATCGTCAACATCTGGAGAGGAGAGGAGAGGAGAGGAGAGGAGAGGAGAGGAGATGAGGAAAAAGGAGAGAAGAGGAGGAGAGGAGATGAGGAGAGATTAGGAGAGGAAAGGAGGAAAACGGAGAAAAAAGGAGAGGAGAGAAAGGAAATATAGTTAAATCATAATTAAATTATCTCAATATAAGGCAAATATTTACATTTTTAACAACAGTAGAAATATTCATTTTACTCATTCTACCACTACTACTGCTACTAGTAATTATTATATTAAAACAGCCGTACCGTGCCAGTCTAACAGAGTTTGTCCAGCTGCTATTTCTCTGTAAGAACCAGTCAGGATTCAGCCGCTCCACAGTATTTGATCAGCACTAAAAAAAGTAGCCTAATCAATAAACCATTCAGTCAATCAATCAGGCGGTAAATGCATATCTAAATATCCAAATTGTCAGCATGGATCCACAACATCCAGTCAACCATCAGTGAAGCCGACTGCTTCACTCTGCAGTGAAACAACATCATTTGAGTTACAAAAAGAAAGAAGAGAAGGGGGAGGAGGAGGAGGAGGAGGGATGCTGGGGGAGAAAGGAGACCAGCTGTCCAGAGTCATACAAGAAACCCCCCCATCCCAAAAAGCACACACAAAACACACACATGAGCTGTCCTCTTAAAGAATGATAAGTTGAAGGCACGCGGCCAGCCGACATGTTCAGACAATGACAGAGAGAGAGGGGGTGAAGTTATTAGTCTGACTGACACAACTGAAAGGAAATAATTTCACATACAGTAAAAAACCGCAAACGTTTTTCCATGTTTAAAACAGTTCGAGCCTGAATTCATCGTACACAAAACTACTGCCAAATTTTTTATGATTTAACCCTCCTGTCGTCCTCGTGTCAAATTTGACCCTCTTTCAAAAAGTTTCTATATCAGAAATTTGGGTTTCTTTCAACCAAATTTTCAAAAAAAAAGTAACATGGAGGGTTCCCTACGCTTTTTATAAGTATAATAAATGATGAGTTGACTACTTTCATTGAATTTGGGTGTTTTAAAAATGTGACAAAAATGTCGGAAAAAGATTCAAAAACGTGGGGGAAAAAAACACAAAAACGTCAAAAGGCGCAGAAGAAATCAACAAAGACATCAGACAAAGTGACAAAAACGTTGGTGGGTGGGGGGGGGGGGGGCGACAAAAGTGTCGAAAAAGACGACCAAAACATTGAAAAAAAAGTTTTCAACAAAGAATTGCATGGTCGACGGACACAAGGGTTAAGCAAAAAGAAAAGACTGACAAGTATAGAAGTATAAGAAAAGAAGCTGATTTTATTTCTGAGTATTAAGATTCTTGCGTGGCCCACATGCATCCAGGTGAAGATAATAAAGGCTGAATTCCATTCAGCTGCTGCAGTATATGGTTAGTTTAGGTTCCTTTATTAGTCCTCAAGGGTACATTTGTTGTGCAGACAGGGTGCAGCAATCAAACAACGATACACCATTAGTTAAGAGTACATCACAACCTGATGAATTCGTAAAACATCACTACAAACACTGTCAAACGGACCTCAATACAATGCAGCAGACAGAAACGGAACGCATATGTTGGCTCAGGGTCACACTGTCATGGCTTACTGGAGCACTGGGACGTTGATACAACTGGAAAAGAGACTATTTAATTGTTAATAAATCAGATTTGAATCATCTAACACAGGTGTGTCAAACTCAATTTCACTGAGGGGCAGACATTTATAATTTATGTATGTGCTGTTATTTCATCGAAAAAGTCAAATATGTTTGATTGTATTACTGCATGTCACTTTTTGAGACATTTGTTGCATTTTTGTAATTTTTCGAGATTTTTGTTGCTTTTTTCAACGATTTTGTTGCTTTTTCTGACGTTTGTCGCATTTTTGTTGACATAAAGCTCTACAAAATTCAGCCAAAAAGTTCCGTAGCCATGATAGAATTTTGCAAATCAAGCAAAACAAAGATTACATTTTTAAAAGCAGGCTACCACGCAGCCGACTCACAGCAACCTGTTTTACAGCCGGAACAGCTAACTCTTTGGTTCTGTGGGAATTTCTGAGTCTCAAAGTTGGCAAATCTGCCAAATTCTGCTTTAAATGTCGTGTAATTGTCGTCTGCAAACACTTTCCTGTCTTTTGGGGTTTGGGGCACAACTAGGTTGGGCCAAAATTGATTGTGAACCTAAATTAATTTGAGGGCCAGATTGAAATCTGCGAGGGGCCTGGTTTGGCCCGCAGGCCTTCAGTTTGACAAGTTTGACGCTCTGTTGTAGTGCCACACTGTGACCAGCAGAGGACAGAGTCACCATGTTGGTTGTTATCATCAAAACTGCATACTTTTTTTAAATTTTAAATTTAAATTTTTTTTATTTGCAAACTTTTACAAATATGTTCTACAGTTTTTGAACAATTCAGCATTGTATTACAAAGCATATCATAAATATTCATTCCCATCCAAAGAACATTACAACCTGACTTAAAAAATACAATACAAATAGAAGGTGAAATGGAATGTAAACTCTATAATCACATTTCCTTGAAAAAATCTTGCAGTACATCATCTATATCAAAACGACATACTACATACGAGAAATGCTGACCCTATACGAGGCTGTTCGCAGCCTTAGATCCTCGGCGGGGCCCCTCTAACCGTTCCAAAGTCAAAGCTCAAAACCAGAGCTGATTGTGCCTTCTCCATCAGGGCACCTCGGCTTCAGACCTGCCTGAGGAGATAAGGCTCGCTGAATCAGTGACTTCTTTTAAATCACTTCTTAAATCACATTTTTATAGACCTGCTTTTATGTTTTATGTTTATGCTTTTTATCGTCTTTCTCTTTGTATTTTTACCCTATCACCTCTTAATTTCATTTTGAATTATTATTTTTTCTGTCCTTTTAAGGTGCCCCATCTTCTATTTTCACTACTACATTTATGTATAGGCCTACATACTGTACTGTATGTGTATTGGTTTGTATGCACTTTTGGTTCTTCTGTCAAAGCACTTTGTAAACTATTGTTTGTTTTTAAAGGTGCTATATAACACAACCACAATTTAAACAAAGATGTTATGGTCTTATGACTAGAATATGACACAGGGCCCCTTCTACAAGACAGAGCCACAGGATCAGGTAATAATGCAGGCTGTATTAGTTGGTATTGTGATATTGCAACAAATTTGCAATTAATTAAGTTGAGTTGACACCCTGTGAATCCAATAGCCAATAGGCTTTGGGGATCCTACAGATCTGGGGCCCACTTTATTTTCAGCCACCCAAAGTCCTGTAAATAAACAAGATTGCGATCCATATTTTACAGATATAATCCTCACACATCATCTTTCAACGAATGTCTTTGTCTCCCTCTCTATTTGGGAAACACAGATATGTTTGAGTTTGTCAAGTTCAACCCCCAAAGTTGTTCCCACTTTGTCATACTCTCCCTCTCTGGTGTGACAGTCAGCTGTGTGTCAGAGGAGGTGCTGCAGTTCAGATAAACCCACTCGCCTGCTGTGCGCTGTAACACCAATGAAGCACTTCCTAAAAATAGAACAGAGAGGTCAGCCAGAGTTTGTGCACATCTTTTGCTTGTGTGTGTGTGTTTGTGCGTGCGTGTGTGGACTCTTTTAAGGAAAGGTATGCTATGATCTTAATGCAAGACGATAACAGAGGTGTGATACGGGCAAAGACACATTGAAATGTGCACACACACACGCACGCACACACACACACACGCACGCACACACACACACACACACACACACACACACACACACACACACGCACGCACGCACGCACGCACGCACACTTATGTGAGGCTTGAAAACAGGAGAGAGGATAATGACTACTAATACACAATCTCTTTGTGTCTTTACATCATTGAATTTCTCTGGATTGTGCTGCTGAGATGTTTCAGGCTTATAAACCTTTCAAACATCATTTAAAAAATGTATAATTTTCATTTCATTTGTTTTTTTTTATTCATCTTTAATGTATGAATTGTCCACACATAAAAAACATCCATCACAAGTAAACAGCAGCTAAGGTCTTCAAATAACTTTAGGTGTTCATTTTAGAAGAAAAGCAGCAAATCCACTTGTCCAAGATGTTGGAACAAGTGAAAGTTTGGAAGATTTGCTTGATAAATTACTTAACATAAAATATAAAATGTTGTCAAATAACTGTCTTGTCTATTGACTAATGACTTAATTTAAGATTGTTTCAGGACTGCACAGCAGAGAGCATTATGATATACTTCACAAACAAAAGTGTAGACAGTATACACATTCAATTGACATTCAGTTATGTACATGGGAGAAGATAATATACATTTTAACTTCAAAATGTGTGGAATGATCAGGAAAATTGTACTTTATCTTTCTCAGCGATTCACCTAACCAGTTTTGCAAAAATGTCAAAAACTGTGATAAATGTCCAAATACCAATACCAAACCATTCTAAATGATACGGAACTCTTTGTGAGTGTGCAGTGAGAATGTACAGTGCGAACGTGCTACGCCACTGTTATACTGTCTTTAAATATTGCAGGTTTGAATTTTAAGTGAGTCAGATATTGTTAAATCTATGTTCAACCGACTGAGTGTATTTGACAAATGACAACAATTTCAACCAATTTTGTGGATTATATCTTTCAAAATTCACCTCTGCATGGCAAATAGTTTCACACAGAGATCTGTTGTGACGGTTATGAGTTTGGCACAAGCTCTCATCACCAGAAGCACTTTAGAACAAAATAAAGCCTTCTTAAATTAATCCTGTTGTGTCATGCATATTTGGTGAAAAGCATTAATTGTTCAAACGTTTTGCTTTGATGAAAAAGTCATGAGTTGCAAGAAGAAAGTATTTTTAACAAAATTAAAAATGATATCATCTCTCTAAATCTGCAGCTTCCCAGGGTTTTATTGTCCTTATATGTGACTCAGAGACATTTTTTTTAAATGTGGCAGAATATCAATTGGATATATTCAATGGGGCTGAACCCACAGCAGCAATTCAGAGATAGAGACCTTAGATAAAGTTGTTTATGTATTGTAGTAGGAGTGTCACATGGTGAACCACTGTTTCACATGAATTTAGGGGAACTCTGCTTTTAACTACACACACACACACACACACACACACACACACACACACACACACACACACACACACACACACAGGCCCTGAGGAACACAGTGTGCATTTTATACTATCACAAGTTCTCTGAAAAAAACAAAGTCGTCTGTCTCCCTGAAGTCATGTGTGCTCATACAGTAGTAGATGGCATGATATATTATTTTACTGTATTATTGACTACTCTTCGTTTGTACAACTTATATTTACGTTTATAATGACATACAGTTTTTCTTGATTGCTTTGACCTGCTTAAAGAAACTGGGATCCACTCGGTTTTCATCATCACTGTCTCAGCAGAGCAGAAGACACCGCTTGCAAATGTGTTAACCCTTTCTCATTGGATTAACACATTTTCCCACCCTTTAGCAGAACAGTTAACACGGATGTCATTCAAGCAGTCCAAACTCCATTGTTTTAGCTATGGTAACCAAACAGAAAGCATCTGTTCCTAACTATTAGAAACTACCTCCATCAGTATGACATCACTGAAGCACCTGTTTGACACTCCTTCACACAAATCTTCAATTAGCAATCAGTCTGCAGCGTTAGGCCATGTTGCCCCATCGTCAAGACACAAGAGACTGAGTATCATAGTGCCGATTTCTTATACTCTACCGTAATAGATGTTTATACTTTACTGTAATAGATTTTATTTTCATCCATCCATCTTCTTCCGCTTATCCGGTAACGGGTCGCGGGGGTAGCAGCTCCAGCAGGGGACCCCAAACTTCCCTTTCCCGAGCCACATTAACCAGCTCTGACTGGGGGATCCCGAGGCGTTCCCAGGCCAGGTTGGAGATATACCTCCCTAGGGAGGTGTTCCAGGGAGGTGTTCCAGGGGGCATCCTTACCAGATGCCCGAACCACCTCAACTGGCTCCTTTCGACGCGAAGGAGCAGCGGCTCTACTCCGAGCTCCTCACGGATGACTGAGCTTCTCACCCTATCTCTAAGGGAGATACCAGCCACCCTCCTGAGGAAACCCATTTCGGCCGCTTGTACCCTGGATCTCGTTCTTTCGGTCATGACCCAGCCTTCATGACCATAGGTGAGGGTAGGAACGAAAACTGACCGGTAGATTGAGAGCTTTGCCTTCTGGCTCAGCTCTCTTTTCGTCACAACGGTGCGATAAATTGAGTGTAATACCGCACCTGCTGCGCCGATTCTCCGACCAATCTCCCGCTCCATTGTCCCCTCACTCGCGAACAATACCCCAAGGTACTTGAACTCCTTCACTTGGGGTAAAGACTCATTCCCTACCCGGAGAAGATTTTATTTTTATTTTCTTAATTTCTTATACTCTAATATATTTTATTTTGGTTTACATATATTACAGTTTTTCTTGATTGCTTTGACACAGCAGTCAACTCAAACTCCACATTTTCAAAACAGTTAACACACAGGCTGAAACAGTGGCACTCATGGTCAAAATGTCACATTTTGTTTGCAAAAGGCTCTAACCGTGCCAAAACATTTAAAATATGCAACAAAAGCAAATTTTGCCTTCAAACAACACAACTTTCAAACAAGTGTATGAGCTCTTCCAATCAACCATTACACAGTGAACAACAAAATACAGCACTCAGTGCGAATCAGTGCACCATTGCTTGTCACTGTAGCCTATTACTGTACGTAGCTTTCATGCCAGTGCCATTTGTTGACAAATTTGCCTTCTTGCAAAAAATTGGATCCAGAATCAGAAATGCTTTGATGCAAATTTTATTGATTCCATTGATTTTTATTTTCAAACTGTGGCTGAAAACTGAAATCAAGGAAAAGTGTTTGGGAAAAGACATAGGATGTTATTTGTTTGACCATTTGACCACAGCCATAGTCTCTCTATCTATCTATCTATCTATCTATCTATCTATCTATCTATCTATATATATATATATATATATATATATATATATATATATATATATATATATATATAGTCCTCATTTAAGGAGATGCTTTCGTCCAACTATTCTTTGAAGTGGAAGGCAGCAATGGATGAAGGAGGTATTACTGAGGAGATACAGAAGAGTTAGGAAACAACATCATCCTGGAAGGAAGCGGAGAAGACCGCCCAACACCATACCAGCTGGAGAAAGTTCATGAATGACCAAATCTCCCCAAAGAGCAAAATGGGTTACAGTAAATGACAGAAGAGTTGCTGCTCTTCAAAGTATACATCTGCATTTACTATACTGATGATTGGTTGACTGAATGTTTTAGAAATTTGCTAAAAATGTCTCCAAAATGTATATGGGAACTATGTACAAAGTGTGTCCAGGCCTCAGGTCAGGTCGTTTGTTGATTTTAAAGTGAAGTTTGTACTCCCACGAATTAAGCGACCGAATGGAGACAAAGAGAGACATATAGAGACATACAGAGAAGAATAGAGAAACATGACTGGGACCTGCAGCCATTGTGTCCTAATACAATATCTGACTTCCTTTAGATGCCAGACACCACAAACACACACATGCACATACATAAGAGTTGAATAGCAGGCAGCGAGGCACCAAGCCCACTTCCTCTGATGTGAGGGGGAGAGAGAGAGAGAGAGAGAGAGAGAGAGAGAGAGAAGGAGGCTGGTACAAACTAGAGTCTCATACACATTTCAGTTCAGTCCTCTGGACACAAACTGCTCTCATCTGTGCGCTGCTGTCTCACTGTCAACTCAACTGAAGCAACTTTTTTTTGTTCATCCGTCTGTCTCTCTGCTCGGAGCCTGACGCCGTCTCAAGTTCAGATTCAGCGACTTAACTTGGATTTAAGACACAAACGTGCAACTAAAGGAAGACAAGTCATACACCTTAAATACCTGGAAGACATCTGCAACCATCTCACCTACAAACATCTGCTGCTGCTGGACGCTGAGGATCAGTGGAAGGGGAGGAAGTGCCTTGCCCAAAGGCACCTCAACATAACTGCTGGGGAAGAGGAGAGCAGCCACTTTACCAACTTTGATCAAGACTTTCTCAGGCCAACTGCAATCCTAAATTAGGTAAAGTGTGTGCATGCGTTCAACAGGTGGATTCTTTAACACAACATGCAGCCTACAACTTCAGACTTTTATTTGCTAATTTTAGGCAAAACATCTACTTACATGTTTAATATCACAGATTTCAAGTATTGTCGTTTGATGTAATGTTCGTTTCCTGATTCATTTTATCCTTGTCCTGGTGGAAACTCTGAAACAACAAATGAAAACTCTCCATTGCATTATTCAGTGATCAATAACATACAGCGTGCATGAGCCCCATACATTTTTTACTACAAGAAAATTATGTTTTACTCCACAAAAAAAACATTTAAATTCAGAGAGGAAATGTGCAAAGAAGATAGAAAAACCATCGCAGGTTTCACAGGCAAGGAGCTGAGTTTAGCAACGCTGTGATCAGAAAGGAGCCGCTTTCAGCGTAAACCAAGCACACCTCAATTAATGTCCTATAGGACAGTGATAGATTTTCACAAGATCTAAGATGTTTAAATAGGCAAGAGTATGAAAAAGAAACATAAAAAAACTAATTAGTTGTTTTAGTTTTGGTGTTTATGAAAGAGTTTTAGGAGCTTTAGAGAGTAGAAAACATATCCAGTTTGGAGTAAAATATGGAAATTAAAAAGAAAAAAATCAACTGGAAATTTTGTGTAGAACTATTTTAGTCTTTATGTATTTGTTGTTTTTGTTTCTTTGATTAATGTCTTACATTTTTATCATGTTGACCCACTACTACTTTGCGGAATATTAATAGTGCAACTTATAAATAACGTCTATTATCGCCTTAAAAACATCCGCAAAGTCATCTTTGAGTATTTATTATTAACGAGCAGAGGAAAGCTGTGTGTGTGTGTGTGTGTGTGTGTGTGTGTGTGTGTGTGTGTGTGTGTGTGTGTGTGTGTGTGTGTGTGTGTGTGTGTGTGTGTGTGTGTGTGTGTGTGTGTGTGTGTGTTTGTTATCAATACAGGATGCAGAACAATACTGAGTGCTGTATAATGAGCGCACACACACATATGCATGCAAAGGTCAGGCGAAAGTCTATACAAGGAAGTAATATTGTTATTAATGATGTTAGGAACACTTGTAAAAGACATAAATATACACACACACACACACACACACACACACACACACACACACACACACACACACACACACACACACACACACACACACACACACACACACACAGTTTGCTCAAAGCTTTTGGGTTTTACAAAAACAGGAAGGGAGGTGCATTCAAAGGACGTTTAATAAATAAAGGACAATCAAAAAAAGATTAGCTTTTTACATAAATTTTCACAAGATGTGGTTTTCTGTCTTTTTCCCCCACAGGCTGATTAAGTTAATCTTAATTTAGTTTTTTTTATGTGAAATTAGGAAAGTTCTTACAATGCATCTTCTGAAACAGACTTTCAAAACGGAATGCTATGGAGTACAAGTATAAGTCATCTATAAACTAGAGACAATCTTGTGATGGGATCACACCAGCCGCAACACCAAATCGAGCCCGGGGGCATAAAGACTGTGTGGAGGGCCCTTCCTTACTTTCTACCCCCCCTGCTTCTGGCGTCCTTGCTCGGACCACACCCATTTTCAAACTCGCCCTTTATTTTGATCTCAACTAAACAGATGTAGAGTTAAACAACTGCATCTTGTACGGCTGTGATGCTATCAGGGTGACAAAATCTGGCCACAGACATACAGACCGACATAAAAACACCTAAAAACCACCACACACACACACACACACACACACACACACACACACACACACACACACACACACATTGATTCATTTATAGATACTTGGAGAGCACAAGATACAGTATGCCACTAAAATGTGAGTGTGAATAATTCTGCCGTTAAAACTATAGTGCGTAGTTTCTGTCGCCCCCATGAGGAATTCTAAGTAATAGCTGTCGGCAAGTAACAAAACTGTCGGCGCGTCCACATGATATAGCCTTCTGTGATCGTGCACCACCCCCACCCCTCCCCCACGCAGTTGCTAGTAGCCAAGGAGGACACGGAGGATTAAATAAAAACATGATGGACTCTTCAGAAGAGGTCATTATCTTCACTCGAGTTTTTGCGTGGGGAAGTCAGCGGACGCCACAATCTTCTAAACATAGTCATACTGAGAAATACAGAGAGAGTTGTGTGGAGCTGATAGTCTTAATTAGCTTTGTAGCAACTCATTTGGCAACGGCTTGAATGTAACGGACGTTCATTAATATTAAAAAGTTACGCACTAAAGCTTTAAAGGTCCCATGACATGGTGCTCTTTGGGTGCTTTTATACAGGCCTTTGGGGTCCCCTAATACTGTATCTGAAGTCTCTTTCCTGAAATTTAGCCTTGGTGCAGAATTACAGCCACTAGAGCCAGTCTTACAATGAGCTTTCCTTAGTATGTGCCAGCAAGATTCCACATCGGCCCATCTGAACTTTCATTTTCTCAAAGGCAGAGCAGGATAGCCAGGGCTCGGTTTACACCTCATAAAGTGAAATTTTCATGCCATGGGACCTTTAAAGTCCCCATCCAGTCAAAATGTGTTGTGCTTGTGATTGCTACGCCACTTTGTTGTTTGATCTTCACTGTGCAGAGTTTGATACTCTTCGCCGACCTTAGATCTCAGTTTAAGACGTGTACGTACAAGTACAACTTTGTCACATTACAACCATCCTGCAAGCCAATCACGGTGCAGTATGCAACACACACAAGTGTGATGTGGAAACATGAAACCTCCAGTGCACATATACACACATCATAGACAGTGAGGAGACATGTTGTGTCCGGCAGTTAAACATATTCATAGATGGACTTTTTTAAGGAGGGAAAAGGTGTGGGATGTCATTTTATGACAAGATAACCAGGTAATTGAACTTTTTTTGTGGGGTGAAAAAAAGATTACTCAAAGCAAAGTATTATGTCTTTAAAAAAAGGTTTGTACTGGTTTGAATAGAAAGAGAGTGGGGACCTTTAGGTTAGGGTTGTTTAATCAAAGGAAAAAGAAAACAAAATAAATAATAGTTATAAAAGTTAAACAACTAAGTGGCAACAGCTTCATCACATTAATATCTGAGTATGTAATCGAGTTTTTTGATCACACCAAAAATAGCCCCCTTTGTTCTTTGGTTGTGCACCATTCTTTCTCCTCTCAATAATCTAAATAATCTACCCTATGCTTGTTTTTTGTCCAGGTATGTCAAGGGACGTCCCGGTAAAATAATGGTTAAATAAATAAAGAAAGAAACTAATTACATTTTGTAGCTGCTTTAAAAACCTTCAGCTGCCATACAGAGAGAGTTGGAATCTACAAAGCATACTCTGCATCGTATTTCAAGATATTTAACCTTATAAACAAAACAAAAAAAAGTCTGTATCATTGTAAAATAAAGGACAGTCTAGATTAAGGTAGCATTAAAAAAGATGGCTTTTAAGGAGCCAATATTAAGTTTTGCATTTTGAAGTTTTCCTGAATCAAAGAACGACAAATAAGACTGTTGTGAACACTCCGTGCATGGAATTGTGCGATTTTGACCAATTGGTAAAGGAGACTAAATGCAGACACCTGCAGGTTCATCTGGTTACGGTATCTATAACAACAAGAGATGACAAGAAACAAAATGTCGAACATTTCGTCTTACGACATCATAAATACCAAACACAACATGAAACTTACTGATCACATTCGTGTTCCTAAAGGAATGAACAATTTCAATGTTATTGACTATTGGAAAGGCACTTTCTTTCAGGATAAACACTTATTTATCTCTTCTACTGGCTCCAAGAATAAAACAGATGATTATATTGTTTGGTTCTTAACAAAAATGTCATATTGTTGTGTGTAATGAACAGTGAGGCCTCACTGCATTCCATAAATATCCACATGGAGAGAGACACTGTGTGTGTGTGTGTGTGTGTGTGTGTGTGTGTGTGTGTGTGTGTGTGTGTGTGTGTGTGTGTGTGTGTGTGTGTGTTTACAGTGGACGTCTAGTTTTTCCACCCCAGAGACAGATGGAGGGGTAGTGTGGGAACTGAGAGTGAAGCTAAACTAAGACATGGGCACAGACATTTTTATTAATAGGGTCAGGGCCGGGCTGGAGAGAGGGTCACAGGGTCAAGATAATACAAGAAAACACACACACACACACACACACACACACACACACACACACACACACACACACACACATACACACACACACACACACACACACACACACACACACACACACACACACACACACACACACACACACACACACACACACACACACACACACACACACACACACACACACACACACACACAAACAACATCCAAATTTAGTCCAAAGTTTGAAAGATTTTCCAGAAAATACGCAAAGGAAACTGTGAATTAAGATGTTTCAATCAACTATTGTTATGTGAGTATTAGGAGTTGGTTTAAGGATAATTTTTCAGTCAGGTACCATTAAACCTTTGAAGAAAAGGAGGGCACAATGAAATTAAAATAGCTCCAGTCAAACCTAAAATTAATCAAAAATAATCTGTAAAACACGATTGTTTCATGCATTAATTAGAGGAACGTTAGGCCCCATTTCCCGATAATAATCAATCTTACAAGTTAAGAGCTGCTGCTAGAGGAAGGTTATAAGTTTCATTATCTGTCATCTAGTGTGAATGTCATTCTGTCATCATTTTTGCGTGTGGAAATCAACATACGCACCATAACTAAAAGGAAAATGTACAGAATCTCAAGATACACAATACATTCAGTCCAAAAGAGATTCATATTATATATTATTATTATATGAGGTAAAATGAGGGACAGCAATGACAACTTGTGTGAGCATTAGTTTAGTTTTCTTATTTTCCAATTTAAACATTAATAATTAATTTTGCATAAAACATCACTTAACGAAGAACATCAGTGTTTTAATGGTAAAAGTCTTAAAAAGGTAGTCTTTGGTTCCTCCTGCAGGTTCTGGAGCTTCTTAAGACGCTTTCAGCATCCTATTAATCATTCATCTTTAATATGTGATGCTTTTAGGGAAACAACTTTTAAATTTAAGAAGATTGGCAAAATGGATTATAGGGTTTGTTTTTACTTTTTGTTAGTTTATGATTTTGAGATCATTTTACGCTTGAGATGCTTTTGGCTAAAGTCTTTTTAATAGACAATATCACCTCATACATACAGCTGTGTCTTTTCTTAAAATAAACCATGAATGAGATTAGGAGAAGCCTAAATTTGCTGCAGACGTGAAACCTGTGTGTGCTCTCTGTTCCTCAGGTGAATCTTGTACCTGCTGAGTGACTGCTAAGAGAAAACTAAAAAAAACTGAGCTGTAACTGGTCATGGCAGACTGGAGCCTACTGGGAAACTTCCTGGAGGAAGTACAGGAACACTCTACCTCTGTTGGCAAGGTTACAACACACACACACACACACACACACACACACACACACACACACACACACACACACACACACACACACACACACACACACACACACACACACACACACGCACTCACACACACATACACACAACACACACACACACACACACACACACACACACACACACACACACACACACACACACACACACACACACACACACACACACACACACACACACACACACACACACAAAGACACACACAGACACACACAGACAGACAGACACACACACACACACACACACACACACACACACACACACAAAGACACACACAGACACACACACACAGACAGACAGACACACACACACACACACACACACACACACACACACAAAGACACACACAGACACACACAGACAGACAGACACACACACACACACACACACACACACACACACACACACACACACACACACACACACACACACACATTTACACATTAATTTGCAAACATTGCATGCCAGGCAGCCTGGCACCAGTCTGACTTCCTCTGCACATGGTGGAAACAGACATATACACACTCAAAATAAAACATTTATTTTGTATATCCTGACCCTTGGTTTCTATCCTCCTTCTTTAATAATAAGCAGATATAAAGTTTATGTTAATATAGTTTTGTTTAAAATGTAAATCCGCTGAAGAAGTCATTGAGTAAAATAAAAAAAAAAAACATGTGTATATGTTGTTTAAATGATATAGAAAATGAGTTCCATTTTGTGTTTCACTGTCCTTATTGCTGTCTTATTGTGAATAGTGTGATGCCTTGTTTAGTGAGATAAAAACAGATGTTGATTTTGTAAATATGGATAATGCTCAAAGACTAAGATGGCTGTTCACATGTGAAAGTCAATCAACTGTATTTATATAGCACATTCAAAAACAACCATAGTTGACCAAAGTGCAAACAAGCTCAAAAAACCAAATGGATTAAATACAAACAAATACAAAATAACCAACAGTAGAAAAAAGGTCAAGGTGTCAAAAACATTTATCAGTGTTTTAAGCCCACAACGTCTCCTTCCAGGCAGCGCTGCCTGGAAGGCACTAGGATTAGGCAATGGTTAGGGCTAGGGTTAGGGTTAGGGTTAGGTGCCTTGAAGTCAACAGTCACAGCGCTGCCTGGAAGGAGACGTTGGGGGCTTAAAACACCATTGAGCGTCAAAAACTCAACTCAAATTGAAAGCCAGTGAACAGAAGTGGGTCTTAAGCAAGCACTCAAAAGTTTCAGTGGCCTGAGCAGTTCTTATTTGATTTGGTAAACTATTCCAGAGATTAGGAGCGGCCACTGAAAAAAACATACAGTATGTGAAACATAAATTAGCCAGTTATCTTGAGAAAGCTTGGGAGAAGAGCAAAAAAAACCTCTTTACCGAGATGATCTGTAGATATTTTGTCTATTTGTACTGTTTGTTTGTACTGTTATAAATGTATTTCTCTACATGTTTTGTAGGCAATGTGCAAGACTGGAAGATGTCTTAAATAGCGGTGTCTTGTAATCCCATGTGGGATGGGCCAAATATTTGGCATGATATAGAAATAAACTAGAATTGATGTAAAATAATATAACTTCATCTTATCTTAAATTAATATTTTAAGGGTGTCACGAGAGTCCCAGAATGATTTCTCCACGTACATTATTTTAATTTCAAAGACAGTTGTACGCTTCAGTTTAACTTCATTATCCCTGACTGCTGATACAGAATACATGAGAAACATCTGCAGCTGACACAAACAACTGAAAATATGGAATCAGTAAGACATTACTAAACTAAAAACCACTTCCTGCTAATGTATTTGTTCAGACTTTATCACATTTTCAAATCTTGTTACAGAAGTTCCAACACAAAAACTCCTGAATGTTATCATTATTTCCACACAGAGTCTACATATTATTGTTTTTGGAGGGTTTGATATACTTTCTCTGTTGTTTTTGGCTCCACAGGTGTGGCTGACCATCCTGTTTATCTTCCGTATTCTGGTGCTCGGGACTGCCGCTGAGTCGTCGTGGGGAGACGAACAGGAAGATTTTAACTGTGACACCGAGCAGCCGGGCTGCGAGAACGTTTGTTATGACCGAGCTTTCCCCATAGCTCATATACGATACTGGGTAATATACAATCTAATGTCATGTGATGTGAAGGAAACAGAGACAAAATTGAATAGTAGCTCCCAGGGTCTGGGACGATATGCTTTTGTCCCGATTCGATTCTTTTGACGATATGGGTGCCGTTTCGATTTGTATTGTGATTCGATAGCATTGAGTATTGCGATTTTCATTTCCTTCATCAACAAAAACAAAAGTTGAATAATAAACTTCTAGGGATAATATATCATGACACATTTCTAAAAACTAATTGTTTTCTAAGAAGAATGCACATCACATGTCAGTCAGTCTGACATTTATTTAATTTGTAAAGAAGTACAGAACGTGGATTTTCTGCATTTTCTGCTTTCGCTCTGTTTTGCTGGGAACTGATATATTAATCTGGTTATCACCAGACCAAGCTCAATCTTTTAAGATTGAACATTAGTCTGGGGAGTCTGCTCTGTACTTTCTACTGCACAAGAGGCGTGATCAATGGGCATAGTTCAAATGACTCTGTACGCAATTGGATAGTCCTTCAACCAATCAGACCAACGATCCGGGTGACGTAGCAGCGACAGCGGCATCAACGGGTTGCTGAGCTTCGGTGGCCGGCTTGTTGAATGTAAACAAAAAGCTGCTTGGTCGCTTCTCTATCGTCATCGTGATAAACCCGCTGATAGCGCGCCAGGTGGATAAGCCAGTTTGTGATTGGTTCCCGCAGATTTGTAACGGAAGCAGGATAGAATAATGTACAGGTTTCCAGCCTGAGCTGCAGGGAGAAATCAAATCGCTGGGTTTACCCAGTCTAATATGATGTAGTACTATATAAACAGAAAATATTAAGGTGAATCATTGGTAAAAATAAATAAATAAGGATCGAATCGATTTTAAATATCACGACAGATTTGTGAACCGATTTTTTTCCCCCTAGTAGCTCCTCATATTTGGGTGTAATTTCAACTGATTTAAAGTGGCTAAACCAAGTTGGTTTAGTCCTTTAATTTTGAGTGTCACTAACCTTTAATTCAACTGTTTTTTTTAAATATATCAATCTGGCTGATATACTCGCAGGTGCTGCAGATTGTGTTTGTGTCCACTCCCAGTCTGATCTACATGGGCCACGCCATGCACAATGTCCGCAGAGAGGAGAAGAAGAGGAGCAGAGAGGAGGAAGAGGGAGAGAGAGGAGGGAGAGAGGAGGACACAGGAGGAGGAGGAGGAGGGGGAGGAGGAGGAGGAGGAGGAGGAGGAGGAGGAGAGAAACAGGGGAGGAAAGGAGAGGACAGAGGAAAGGAAAAAGGAGAAGGTCAATCAGCAGGTCGAATCCGTCTGAGGGGAGGGCTGCTGCGGACTTACATACTCAGTATACTGATACGCAGCGTCATGGAGGTACATGCTACTATTACTACAGGCTAAATAAGAATGACCTCTTACTGTATTTGTGCTCCATTTTGTACTACACTTTCTGCATGACAACATAACATGTAGGTAAATGAAAGAGGCGGTGAAAAAAATGTAAATGTCTACGTACAGAACTTACAGTAAATAAATGCAGCTGACTGTGATTGGACCTCCATACAGGTGGTGTTTCTGAGTCTCCAGTACTTCATGTATGGAGTTTTTCTCAATCCCCTGTATGTCTGCAAGGTAAAGCCAGAAATCAAAATCAATTCAATTCTACGTATAAAACATGAAATTCAGGCCCCACAGTCATATTCTCGCTCTCTCTGTCTCTCTCAGGCCTGGCCGTGTCCACATCCCGTGAACTGTTACGTCTCCAGACCAACAGAGAAAAATGTCTTCATAGTGTTCATGATGGCTGTGTCGGCCGTCTCTCTGTTCCTCAGTGTGCTCGAGCTGCATCACCTGGGATGGAGACACTGCTGCAGGTACAGTAAGAAACACATTTGTGAGAGCGGTTTGAGTTTAAACGACCATATTGGTCTTCGATGACTGTCTGCCATCGGCGACTGTCTTCCATTGGCCCTACGACCCTACACCATTATGTCAAAACCTCTCATTGGAGCTCATGTAGTCTGTATCCACGACGTTCCACTTCCAGGAATGCCCCGGTGCCGCTGGAAATTCCGCCGAATTACACTCTTTTCGGCCGGATGTCCGTTACCTTCTGCTTTCTTTGTGTTACAATTCTAAACACCGGTGGATTTATGAGGACTATGGTTAACTGCTCCTCAGATCTCTGCAGGGTAAATCCAGACAGCTAGCTAGACTATTTGTCCAATCTGAGTTTTCTGTTGCATGACTAAAACAATCTTTGAACATACACGTTCCACCAAAACAAGTTCCTTCCCGAGGCAGGGCAGGGCTGTGGAGGAAGGTCTGGAAATGCGAGACCATAGAGCTCATGTTACAGTACAACATTTTTGTAAGAGCAAGTTATAGTCTTTTATTGTTAAACACATTTTGGTCACTTACGGTAAATAGGTCTCCTGGTAGAGGCGGAAGCAATAGTGATATCATCCTTTCACCTGTGTGGGCTTTTGTGAACAAGAGGAGGTGACAGGGAAGTCTTATTTTTGCTGACCACTGTAGAGCACTTTTCTAATGCTGTTTCCACTGTTTAATGCCATTTTTAATATGACTGTTGGACACCTTTTGGTATTCCGTGAAACACTTGATGGAATCTATTGGATGGACAACTGTTTGTTTCTCCTGTAAGTAAATCAACAGAACACAGTCATTTGGATCAGTAAGTCAGTTGTAGCAAGTGCGTCTGGCAAGTTAGTTTCCCCCACTCAGCCTCTTGGCAGCTAAAATGTTTGCTTTCAGATAGTCGCTTATAACTATGTTTACTAATTCTTTATGGTGAAATTGTATCATATCTGTTAACTGGTTAAATCTCTTTGTTGTAGGCAGTACTGCTACACAGAGAAGGCAGTCGCTCCTGCTAACACCTCACTGGCCCGACAGCTCTCTCTGTCTCCTCCACTGCCGTCAACCCCACCGCCAGACTTCAGCCAGTGTGTGATTGACTCCTCGCACTTCCTGCCCCTCCCTTTCCCCAACCACCGCCTGGCTAACCAACAAAACTCAGAGAACATGGCCACAGAGAAGCACAAAATGGCCGCCGCCGCTGAGGAGGTAAACCTCCTCCAGATGAGCTGCTACTCGCCCAGATGGCAGGAGACTAGTAACAATCAGATCCAAAATGGCGGATACCTGAGGACCGACACTAACTCCTACACCCCTGGGAGCAGGGAGATCAGCTGCGCTCAGATCCAGAATGGCGGCCCAGACAGGCTGCTGCTTTGCCCGAATGGAGGGCTCTGTCAGAACGACAAACGGAGATTCAGCAAAACCAGCGGAACGAGCAGCCGAACGAGAGCAACCGACCTCTCTGTTTAGGAAGAAAGCATAAATTCTAAATAAACTGGAACATATTTTAACCTTTTATGCATGACCACGTGCACATCATACACAAAGCTTCTCATTTAAGTCAGCTGGGAGGAGTCATCCGAACCATTTATAGCAACACTGCGACTTGATTAAGATGCTAGGGCTAAATCCTTAGTCGACTAACACTCATGATTTTGTCGAATTTAATGAACAGATCTGCAAAACTGAATTTCTCCACAAAGAATCATGCAAAAGCATCACTTTGAATCTTGTGTTGATGTGCTTATACGTTTCTTGGAAACAAGTCACTCAGCATGAAAAAGCATACAAAATTACTAATTGTCTAAAGAAATCTTAGTCAAAGACCAAAACGACCGATTAGTCGACCAATGGACTAAGAGGGGGCAGCCCAACATTATGATTGCCCTCAAACGTTGCGATAAAATCCTGACTGCCAAAAATTGAACGTTGTTGCAGTTAAGGTGTGTTTCTAAAAGTCATAAAAACAGAACAGTGCATGCAGAGACAATGCACATTAATCTGGAGAATCATGTTTATAACATAATTTAAATGCAGGCAATCCTTAAAAACGTAAAAGCTTGCACCGTGACAGCTAAAGTAGAGATGAAGACTGTTCTCTAGTCACAATGCACACAACCTTTGTGCTGTTTGCCAGATATTTCACTCAGAGTGCAGCCTGTTACTTTTTGAAAAGATAATTTTTACAGTTGCAGAGACACATTTTTCTTGAAACATATATACTAAATCATCAGTATTTTTTTTATGGAAGCTGAGAACAGTGATTGCTGATGACTAGTCTATATCCTTGCGAGACTAGCTGATGACTCTGACTGGAAGTGGCTGCGACTTAAAAAGTTTTGTTTGAGTTTTAACTGCAGCACTGCCTGTTTTGAATGCAGATGTTCGTCCCAGCTGTTTCATCAGTGGATGTTAATATGAAGCACAAATGCCAAATGCATCTTCACACCAGCATATATTTACTATTTCTTCACTTTTTAAAAGTTATGTTCAAATTTCTCATACATGTCCTGAATCGTTGCCTTTGTCAGTTTGGATGACTACTGGTGACTTTCTACGGCACTGTATTATGGCTATGAACCCATTTAGCCTAAAATCTTTACATTCTGAATGTAGGTTGGGTTTTGTATTAGCATATTGTACTGTAGTGTAACAGATGACACTGATTACTACTATCAATAATCATTTAAAATTGTTGTTTTTATATTTATTATTCCACTTTGATAATGTGAATGCTGTATATTTAAAAAGCGTTGCAAATAAAACTATGCAAAACCTGTGGGAGTCCTTTCTCTCTCTAAAATGCTTATACATAGTTGTCAACTATTACATTTTTTTTTTGATAATTGATTAATCAGTTTGAGTCATATTTTATGAAAAAGAAAAGTAAAAATTCTGAGCTTCTAAAAAATGTGAATATCTTCTAGTTTCTTCTCTCCTCTGTGACAGTAAACTGAATATCTTTGAGTTGTGGACAAAACAAGAGACATTTGATCATCTTGGGCTTTGGGAAACACTGATTGACATTTTTCACCATCTTCTGAAATTTAGACCAAATAACGAATCGATTACTCGAGAAAAATAAAACAGATTAATCGACTATGAAAATAGTTGTTAGTTGCAGCCCTATAAGAGGAAGCTAAATACCCGCAGGACCCTGAAACTTTAGCAGCTAAATGGAATTCAGTCATCTATCATTTTATTAATTGCACCTGTGCTTTTCCTACTGTGACATGTCAAAATGTTTCCTGTGGGAAAAGGCCAATTGTTGGTGCAATATAATGGAGAGCAGGCAGCAGGGGAAGGACCCAAATGCAGACAAGCCTAGAGGAGGCAGCAGGATGAATTCTGTGGTTAACCTTTGTGTTGTCCGTCTGTTTTTGCAGCATGAAGTATAAACTATCACCCAATTCTCTATTACATCTTAGCCAATTTCATTCCACCTTACTATTACCTCTAGTTTTAGACTTTTTTTTTAATTTAATGGTCAATAAACCTAATTCACATTAAAGTATAGGCTACGCAATATTTGAGTTAAAAACCCACCAAAATTATGGAGAAATTTGACTAATAGTTAAGATGAGAGAAATGTATGTCGATGGATAATCACAGCCTGTTTCACGTATGGAACCATCCGTGTTATTTTTGGGCAATTTGGTTGAAATAATCCCATATTTTTGACATAGAAACTTTGAAAACGGGTCATATTTGACCTGAGGACGACATGAGGGTTATATGAATGAACAAGATTATAGATAGGCTTACAGGTATTACACGCCCAAGTGAGGCAGTAGATCCCAACAGGCAGGTAACAGTGACAATGAACAGACAAGGTGATAAAACACAGGTGGAACATATCAAGGCGGAGCAGGCAATTACAGAGGCGGGAAAAACACACAAGGCAGGAAGTAATTTAAGACATGAAACATGAGGAGTGACCCTTCAGAATAAAAAAGAAAACAGAATTGGGCGCCTGGGTAGCTCACCTGGTAGAGCAGGCGCCAGGCGCGTAGCACAAAATTCTGGGCCCTGTAGAAAGGTATTTTCTATGAGCCCCTCCCCGCATCCACAGCTATTCATTCCAGCATCTTTTTGGGCCCTCCTCACATGAGGGCCCTGGGTACTCAGTCCCCTTTTCCCCCCCAGTCCGACGCCCCTGGCGGGTGCCCATATGCAGAGGCTCAGTCCTCGACGCAGCGGCTCGGGGTTCGAGTCTGACCTGCCGGCCATTTGCTGCAGGTCTTCCCCCCTTTCCTGTATACAGCTGTCCTGTCTATTAAAGGCTAAAATGCCCCAGAAATTATAAAAAAAAAAAAAATAAGAAGATAAAAAGAATACAGACTTAACAAAAACTCAGGATTATGATGTCTCATAACACTGGCTGAAAAAAACTTTAAAGCATGGCAGTCGCTGTACAAATTTCATTTTATTTCATGATGAAAAATGTAAAAATATAGCAAAATAGATACAATTTCTGTCAGATTGATTGTCATTTGATGCGGTGAGCAGGTGCTTGATGGGAGTCAGTGGTCTGGCTTTCGGATGATCGGATGGATTTCTGGCATGTCAGAAGTTTTTGAATTGTTATTATTTGAATAAAAAATGTTGTCCTGCACCATGCAGCAACTACATGGATGTGCACAACATGTCAGAAGTTTTGGTCAACTGTCAAAAGATCCACAACAGTGTAGTGTTGTAATATTGTATTTTTTCTCTTACTCCAGCCAGGCATTTCTGTAGTTCAGAAATGCCTGGCTGGAGGCCCTTCATATTTCCTCTTCTGACCGAGTGACTCCGTTTCTTTCTATGAAGAGATAGAAAGTTGGCTGCTGAGAAAATCTGTATGAAAGGGGGCACTCTGGGATTAAAAAGAAAGCCTTGCCATGGTTCCCATGGCAAATGTCCAGCTTGGACCAGGAGCTGATGGGAGAATTCCCAGTAAGGTCATCTGGATACATCAGGAATGTTTGGTTTTCTTTTCCTCTCCTCTCTTCCCTCATCTGTGGCAGCCATGTTTACACCACAATCCTGCTGTATGGGTGAAAAGACTCTCAAGCCTTTTCAAATTTAGAATTAATTAAATTATATTCATTCATCATTAGTTCCAAAATAAAACTGTCTAAACATGCCAGGCAGGAGTTTTATTTTGACAGCTGATGAATTCAGCTGCTAGAGTTAACATCACTATAAGGCTATATGTCTATAATATCACTCATTATATGTGAAGAATTATTTTACCTATATGTAAAATTAAAAAGGAAAGAGAAAATTGGAAATAAATAATACTTTGACTCTATTGAGAATAATCATTTTATATTTAAATATAGAAAAATAAAAAGGAAACCTGGACATTGAAATAACAAATGGAAATTGGAAGATGGCAATTTGAATGAAAGGTCAGAATGAAAAACATGGAATATGTAGTCTGGCTATCACCAGACCAAGCTCGAAATCAAATTGCCGGCAGATCGGGCTTGGTTTACCCAGTCTATGGAATATGATGAAGCTTAAATTTAAAATGAGAAAATAGTCCAGTCAATTTAAGCCGAAATGGGGGTCAACCTTGAACAAATTGCAACAGAAGCAAACTCAACTGATTTTGTACCCTCAATATGTCATGAGTAAGGAAAAAAAAGCCCCGAAGAATCCCATTAGGGGAATGTTTAGAAAAAGACCCAAATATAGCCTATTCATACACCTATTCATTATTTTTCTCACGTGAATAGGGTAAATATTTTAACCTTTAGATATCACCATGAAAATTACTGAGTTGATTATTTACATCAAGACAAACAAAACATGTATTACACGTTTTTTGAAATTGTTTGTCAACATGGGCAAACAATGCATAATCTAATTACGTATGTGCTAATTTGCATAAATACCACAACAGATCTAAACATTGGGTATAGCCAGGTGAAAATGTCTTGTTGAATCTTGTTGACATATAACAGTACAAAACTTGCGTTAAGGTCTGAATGGAACCCATTTAGGCTACCCATGAGCATTAATACATAGAGGCAGGAAGAAGTACTTTAAACCAGCCTTTATTAATTATTATTGCAGAGATGGGGAACAGGACCTACCTTTTGTCTTCTGCATTCTCCTTACCCTTGTCTTTGGGGCTTTTTTTTCCTTACTCAGGACATATTGAGGATACAAAATCAGTTGAGTTTGCTTCTGTTGCAATTTGTTCAACCTTTTTTCATAAAATGACTGGACTAAAAGGAACGACATTTAATAGGAAAAGCTTAAATTGAAAGTTATAGTCTAACAGAAAAGGAAAACAAGAAACATTGGAAATTAAAACACCACTCATTTTAGTAGTTAAATATGTTAGTTATATATATATATATATATATATATATATATATATATATATATATATATATATATATATATATATATATGTCAAACAAGCACATTAGTGAAATATAGGGGTAAATATATCACAAAGTGTTATCTGTGCTCTGTGCTGCAATCACTGAAAAAACACAGCGGCACATACGAGTTCTGTGGACAGCAGTGCCCTCTAGTGGCTGAATGTATAACTGCAGCACTAAAATGACAACACACCTGTCATCCATGTATTTGGATCATATGTCAGCTGTATTTATATCTCAAAAGGGAGACCCTTGTTTACAGTTGTCTGTGTGTGTGTGTGTGTGTGTGTGTGTGTGTGTGTGTGTGTGTGTGTGTGTGTGTGTGTGTGTGTGTGTGTGTGTGTGTGTGTGTGTGTGTGTGTGTGTGTGTGTGTGTGTGTGTGTGTGCGTGTGCGTGTGCGTGTGTGCCTTGTAATGTTGCTCTCTATAAATGTCACCATAAATTACAAACACAGTGTAAGAGCTCACAAAATATCTGTAGAGGAGCGCTTCCAGGACTCAAATTGTTTGCTTGAGATGCTCTTTGGATGGGACAATCATATATAGCAAAACTCAGGAAACTCCAAGGCACTCTCTTTAGAAAAATCAAAAAGCCTTTATTGTTATGGCTTGGTCATCTAAAACATTTAAAACACTCCAGTGTAAGAGCTATTTCAAAATAGCTTTTTTGTTGTCATATGTCATATCAAATCTGGGTCACACAAACGCAAAACCCTTGCCCTGTGATGCACCTGTATTGTTAATTAAGGTCGAGTTTACAGTCAATACATTGTAACCATGTCAGATGGTATAACTTTACTTTAAAGTGTTTTCATGGTTATTTCCTAATAATCTGATCATTTGTCTTATGACAATAATGGCTCTCCTGAGGTTGAGGTGGCATTGTTGTGTTGTGTTATGTGCTGTGCGTTTGGTTTGGGATACTCTTGTAAATCTGATTCTATCCTAAAATAATACATTTAACGAAAGCATATTAGTTGCTTAGAGGTTATCTATCCTTAGCATGTCCTCCTCCCTTTAGTCTCTACTGTCCTTGGTTCCTTCTTGTTTTCCAGCCCCACCATACTACCTTCATTTTGATCTGTTGACACCTGTTGATCTTTGACTTCCTGTTGCAGCCTGTGACCTTAACAGTCTCTAGGTCCTCCTGTGCCGGCTATGAAAACTATTTTGTCTTTCATTACAGATGTGTCACAAAATGTATTTCTTGTGTAATACCCACTTTTACAACCAGGTGTTACTAACTCCCATAACACCCCATAAATCTGTCCTTTGGGTTTCTGTGTTTCTGTACATATTTCTGTATATGAAATTCAGTGGTTAGGGTTAGCAGCACTTGTCCCTCCCTCATTACCACCATTGAGGTGCCCTTGAGCAAGGCCCTTAACCCCAGCAGATCAGACTGTGGTTGTACCGGGCAGCTTCCAGGTATGAATGTGGAACTGTGTGAATGTGACAGGTCGTCGTTGCAAATGAGAATATGTTGTCAATCGACTTACCTGGATAAATAAAGGTTAAAAAAAAAAAAATATATATATATATATATATATATATATATATATATAAATTAAAAAAAACTAAGTAAATAAACAATTGTAATGTACTTGTACTTAAGTTGAGTATTTCCATTTCTGCTCCTTTATCCACCACAATTCAGAGGGAAATATTGTACTTTAACTCCACTACATTTATATGATAACTTTAGTTAGTATAACTAGTTATTTAATAGTAAAAAAAAAAATAATCAGCCAATAAATTATATTTATATATAAATAAATACATTTAAATTAGCCCCATATATACCAGCTGCAATATGTACACAGTAATACAGCGATAATTATAATATAACAATATTCTGATGCTACTACTGTTGTATTTTTAACATTTTAAAATGCACTTTTCTATTACTTAAGTCAAATATTTGAGTACTTCTTTGACTATTAGAATAGGCTATAAATAGGAGGAACAATATTTGTTTATCTTAATATAGTTTTCTGCAAACTAGACCCTTATAATATAATTTCCCGAGTTTACAGCCTAACAACACAAACACCTGACTTTACTCAGCCGTAGCCAGGCAGCGTGCAGACAGATTGTTTGACGACAGATCCACTGACACACATCCAGTCACGTCTCTGCTGTTAGCTGAGCTTTGATCGAGGGAGACGTGGGAGACGTGAACTCAACTGACCCTCAGCTGGCTCAGTTCCTAGAAAGATTTCATGGGCAGCGGAGGATTATATAACATACTCAGTATGTAACCAGTTGTGGCTCAGCAGCAAAAAGTGGTGAGTCAGCCAGAAGTGATGAAATGGACTTTGCACCGATTGCATTGAGACATGACAAAGAGGCAGAAATATGTCACTATCACAAGTTCTAACTCTCAGGCCTTCTAACAGGAAACAATTAGGACGGCAAACACGTTAGTCCTGTTTAAACAGTCATTAAAGGATCTGATTTGTGTCACCACACGAACAAAAAAAAAAAAAAATCTTATATTCAAAATGCAAGACTTGGGACCGGCAAGTCTGAAGATCAACAAAAACCATGGTTTGACCAAAAGAGAAGACTCTGAAAGACAAATTGTCTTCTTGTAAGTGATTTTAAAGGTGGACTTAAAATATAAATATTGAATAAGAATATTCAGCATTCAGGATAGCTTTTCCCACAATAACTGTTAAAACTTCAATACAGCACTACTGCAGAGAGATTGTAGAATTTGTCATGACTAAAGAAAGGTTTTAATAAAAAGTTAAAGATAAATGGAACAAATGCTTAATTACATTAAATATGTATGGATTTCAACCATTTGTGCTCATTCTTAACAAATACATTATTTCACCAGTGATTTTCTTGATGTTCTTTCAGCATATTTAGCATTTGGTATCATTGTTCCCCTCCCCTAATAAAATAAACACGAGTACTTTTAACATCAGGTTCTGAATTTCACCATTTCGCAGCGTTACACAGAAACAAGAAATAAAACTCCTTGCAATGAAGAGACAAGCAGTCACATTTACATTTCTGGACGTTTCCTTTTAATTGATCCTTTATCCATCCTGTCCACAATGTAGCATTATAATATTGTGCATACAGTGTTTTGCTGTGTACATCGACAGCAAGTAGCCCCGTCAAAACACGTTACAGAAGCAGTCTCTCAGATTACAGTAAAATAAGTTAAAAACTCTTTCCAGCCTGTGAAACCAGGTAAATAACACAAATATTCCCTCACTTTAGATGGTGCCCTTGATACTTTCTCTTCATACTGTAGTACAGTAGCTCCACAATATTGTTGGCATGGTGATTGTATGCCAGCTGATTTCACACTGGTGTGATCTCAGCATGGTGGTGGTTTTGAAAGCATTCATATGCAACTATACATACATTTATACCCCAAAATGCGTAGCTATGAGGCAGGTAAGCACACTTATTATAATCATTATGTATTGCGTCTGATGACTGCCGGGGCCGGAGCTTGGGGGGGGCTGCTTCAGTTACCTAACAGATCCAGCTCTGTTAGGAGTTCTTGTATACAACAGGTTTTTTTTCCTAAAGTTTCAGTAGACTAAATGTTCAGTCAGTGGAATTTAAAGAGCATTCATGGCAAGTGGTAGTTTCTGACCTTCAATATATAAGAACAGATGAGAGGGAGTGTCAAAAATGGACACCGTCAACTCCTCTAAGGTTGGGTTGGAAACTCCAGTTGGCATGAAAGCTTGGGAGTAGATAAGAGAGTCAGCACCAGTTAACCACCAAAAATCCAAAGACTTCCACCCAGTTTCACTCTGATGTAGCTCATTTTAGGTTACTTCTTATTTTTTAGTAATAGGTTTAAAAATGAAGGTTGATGGCGGATGGCTCTGCTAGCAGAACGTACCAGACACATGTTGCCATGGAAAAACAGAATGAGGTCAGGACAGGTCAGGAGACTTGTCACAGCTAGAAAATTGAAAATGGGATTAGTTGTTTTCTCCTCATTAGAGTCAAAGTACAGAAAACAAAAACAGACTGTAGTTTTATGTTTGGTCATTTGAACAATTGCTTGCACTCAGACCTTAAAAAAGAGGAAGTGACACGAGCTGTGAACTCACTGACTCACAAGAGGTGCCACTTTTCTAACCTTAGACAACATAAATTAACCATAATTGCAAATGACTAAACATAAAACCGTATTATGTGGAAGCCAAAAAATAAACAAAAAATAATAACACAATAAGACGGCATTAAATATTCTAATGTTAACGACTAGTTCATGATGTTGCCGATTTAAGGTATGCAATGAGGTCCTGGCGCTCGCCCTTCTTTTTGATGCCAGCGAAGATCATTTTGGTTCCAGGAATGTACTTCTTGGGGTTCTCCAGGTACTCCATCAAGGTGTCCTCACCCCACACAATACCTGGGAAAAGACAGATGATCAGTGATTAAAAGAAGGATAAATGATTTAATCAGGAAAACTAACTTAAAGGGATCTGACCTCCAGGCTCGAAGGATTAGAGACCAGATATCAGTGTTCCAACAGGCAGTCTTTTAAAGCCTTAAGTAGAAACCGCTAATGTTACTAGTGATTATTAACAGAAAGCTTAACAATTTTAATAATTGATTAATAATTTCAGTCATACGGCAATCAAAAATGTCAAGACATTTCTGGGTTCAGCTTCTCAAATGTGAGGATTTGCTGTGTTTTGTTTTATCATCGTAAATTGAATATTGATGTTTGAGCTGTTGGATTTTGATTTTTAAACTTTCTTGGATTTCTTTTTTTTTTTTTTTTTAATACGGATTAAGAAAATGTTTTATTAGTTAATGAGATTAATTGATATCATAATTAGCAGCCCTTAAACTTTAAAATGTATGAAACAACGACAATCTTTTATTCATTTTGTAAATTTTCAAATGTAAAAGAATCGTTAAGACGCGTTACATCTAATTGTCTCTGCTTTGCACTGGCTCTGTTGAAGTTGCCTTTTTAAGATGTTCCACAGTTTGTAGTTATGTACCATTATTACACAGAACATTTTAAATATCTTGATGCCAACTTCAGACAATGAATCCCCCCACCCCCTCTTCACTTGATCTATTTCCAACGTAGAGGGGTTATTCAAACTCTCATTTATCCACTAGTGAACTGACCTTTACTCTTGTTGGCGTCTGTGTACGAGAAGCCCTCTGCCTGCCCAGTCTTGCGTCCGAACAGACCCCAGAGGTTAGGGCCCACCTTGTGCTTCCCCCCCTCCTCTACTGTGTGGCACTGAGCACACTTCTGGACGAAAGCCTTCTTTCCTTTGGCAATGTCACCCATAGTCGGCTGGAGAAACACAAAGTGAAAGCAGACAGAAAGAAAATGAGTCAGGCGCATAGTATAGTGTGAGATATTCTAAAAAGTAATGCGTGTGAATTTAGATCCATAAATACAACTGCCCAGTTTCTATTCATAGACCATGGTTATGGCAGAGGAGGCTCATCCACTGCTCAAGTCTGACGGGCGCCATCTTGTGAAGGTCGTTTAAGGGGTCAACTTTATCAGCGACTATAGCCTGAAGCATTCTTTATACTGCATGCAAACAAGTCATGACATTCCCCGTGTGCACTGGCACCCTGCCGAGGTCATTTCAAGGAAATCCCACAAGAAACCTGCCCACAAAATGGCACCAAACTACCTTTCAAAAGACACGTTAGCCTAGCTTCTATCCGCTCCGGTTAAATCACTGTTAATAGCATCGTATTCTTCCGCGCTCTGGCAACCTCAGCATGAGTTACTTCACAAGAAAAGCCGCCAGGCTTGTGGAGGCTTGTTTTAACAGCATACTGCTATACGGGTTTAGCTTTAACGTGTCGATCTTGTCGAGGGGAGCCAACATAAATGTACTTAGCCAAAGTTGTGTTAATGACACTGTGGCAGAAGACGTAACCGGTGTCATGCCAATATGTGTTTCCCTTTCCTTTTTGGCCTCAAACCAACTTGCTGACGAGAAATGCTTTACAGTGCATGTATAACTAGCTAATAAACCTCGTTAAAAAATGTTTATTATTTCCAAAATAAAGGCTTGAATGTCACAGGGACATTTTACAAAAGGGGGCAAACACGCTAACGTTACACCGGTTTGGCTGTACTAACGTGACCCGGGATAACACCCGCAGCGAGAACAAGACTGTCAACTGCTTGGAAAAGCTTGGATCCAAAAGCCATTTACAACATACATTGGAAATAGATAAACTAACGTGTTACAAATCAGACTTATCGACAGTGCGGTCAGCTAACATGACTGACATCTGACATCTAGCGGTATGGTCCATAGGCCATACAAGACCTTGTACCTTTGAAATAAAAGAGAAGGTAAAGTTAGCAATAGGTACCAGAGCCCAGACATTCTCTAACATGGTGGACCACACTGCACATCCTTTCCATCAAGGACATTACAGCGAAAAGTGAAAGCAGCTTCCATCCACAGACTGCTAAAGTGGTACTAACTCACACATGTTTTAGTCAGGGACCACCTAACGTTAAAAAGTTAACTAAGCTATAAAAAGGTAACGTTAGCTTGCCCTGGCTAGCATGCTAGTAAGGTTAGCCGCATAGCCGGGGGATGTGTCACCCATCCAGGCTGTAAAGGGTGCTTCAAAGTCAGCGTCCGGATATCCACTGCGGTATTACCAAACGTTACACCTTTACCGACTCCAGGAAACAACACGAACGAGCATAAATAAACGCATTTCCAACGATAGCTAGCTAGTTCAAGCCAATATTAAATATCCGCATTCCTCTTGAATAAAGGGCTAACGTTAGGTTGATGAAGTTAACCCTTCCTTTAGGGCTAAATCGCCCAGCATCTCTTGTTGCGCTTTAGCATGATTACAAATATAAAAAAAATATCAAACCCAACAGCTTAATATAAAGTACACACATTTACCTTTTGTTTAAAATATGCTGGATTACAAAATGCTTCTCTCGGCCGGTGAGTGATTTCTGGCGGTCGCAAAGAAGGTCACTTCAATATAGAGGCACCGGCTTTTGACGTCATCATTCAATCACGTGTCGGGCGTAATCCTGACGTGGTAAATCCGGCCAGTTCCATTTGTACAAACGGAGGTTTCCTCCTTACCCGACTTTATATCTTAAAATGTATTTGAAAATCGTTTGGTTTTGGGGACACGAGGCTGAAATACACACTGATTAAACAGTCATAATACAAATTTTAAATATCATGTTGCCGAATCGTCACTGGTCTGGTAAAATATTAGACAAAGAAGGAAGCGATAAATGTGTTTTGGTATTGCTCCCCACGTATCGTTTTACCATTGTGGAGAAAAAGGTACCTGGTGGAGTAGCCTTATAAGGAGATACAGTATAGTAGGCCTATATGCATTCAAATGTCAATATATTTACTTTGATTATGGACAAACTGAAGTATCTGTCATTTTAGTTTGGGTATGGGAAATATCCTAATATGTTTGGTTTATTTGAGAGAAAACAAATGGATATAGATGTTGGTGCTTTCATATGCTTTCATTTAAGCTATTTTAGGGGTGGATAAATTATATTTAGGCTAATATGAATAGAATGAGTTGTGACATTCATTTATTAATTCACATTTCACGTAACATAACTTCAAACGGAAAACTGTAGCACTTACCTTTAACTGACCTTTTAAAAGGCGGAGGAGACATTTTAAACTATATCACCAACATTTTTTTATAGTACTAATATAGAAATAGTAGGTAAAAGTACATACATAAAGCACCTCTCTAGAGCAGACTTCACAAAGTTCTTCACTATAAAAGACATAAGCATTACGGTGGGGTGGCTCGGTTGGAAACTAAAACTTAGTCATATTTTCAAATAGCTTTTAGCACTGACTTAATGGAGGGCCCAATGGAATCTGTCTTATAGCGTTTTTAAATCGCGATTCCGTCCATGATTCTGTCATCACAGAAACTATTGGGGCTCTACATTAATGCTGCCATCAGTCTGTGACTGACCGGGCTAAACTTTTATTTTGGGGGAAACCCTCCTCAGACAAAAGAAAGACAGTTAGGAGTCACAATCTCACAGTCCCCAATGGTATCGACAAGGATTTCCCAAATCGATTCGATTCCTATTCACAAGGTCCCAAATAGTAGATTACACTCCTGGTTCAATATCAATTAGAGAACTTGCTGTAAATTGTAGCAAAGCAAGAAGCAATCCTCATAAAGGCTATGTATATATATATATATATATATATATATATATATATATATATATATATATATATATATATATATATATATATATGCCCTAGGTTAATGTTTACATTAAGAACTGACCCCCAACAAGTTTGTTTAAAGTACTTTTCTATGATGAAAAGGCACACATTAAAAGGTAGATTTCAGGAATATATTCATCAATAGATCATTCAAACAAAGATTGTTTTTAATTGGAGAATTTATTATTTTAACCCAGCCCTAGTTCCAATATAGTTTTTAATCTTCCTCGAATTTCCCCTTGGGGATCAATAAAGTATCTATCTATCTATCTATCTATCTATCTATCTATCTATCTATCTATCTATCTATCTATCTATCTATCTATCTATCTAATCTGGTGTAAGAGTTCAACTGGAGTGACTTAGGGAGATTTGTCTTCATAACTCTTAACCTGTAGGCTATGTATAATGATTCTGGTGCTGTAGGGTAGACTACAGACTGTGCTTTAAACACTTTCACTGTCAATTTGCATCATGCAGTTGCAGATGGTTGGCAAAATTCACTTAGCTAGAAAGAAATATAAGAAAAGGCTGAGACTGTAAGAATTAATTTAAATATGTGCAACAGCCACAATAAATCCATTATAATCTGTGTCTGCAAAAAGGTCTCACACACACACACACGCGCGCACAAGCACGCACGCACGTACACACACACACACACACACACACACACACACACACACACACACACACACACACACACACACACACCATATGGTGGCACAGATATAGATCAGTCCTGAGACCCTCACCCCTACCTCACAAACAAGTCACAAGCCTCTGACGCCATATCATCAGCTGACTGTGTAATGCAGGCCTATATGTTACGTGGGTCAATGACGTAATATAGGCTACCTGTATAGTTTTATATAGTCCATTCATAATGTATTTTTGTTCACACAGACATACAGGATACTACTTTATCATCATAGTACTGTATGACTATTTGTCTTTCCCGTAACTTTCTGTAAAATACCATGCAACTGGGCCCACTGTTTAGATAGGCCTACACAAGTGAAATATGTATTAGTTATTTTAACATGAGTTATAAACGCTAGCTGCTGCTGAGGCGTCCTTTCGTCCTTTTGTAACCGAGAACAAGAGAGTGATTTTTAAACCTCCCGTACAGTAGATGGCAGTAAACGATCACTATCTTCGCGGTCTTATCAGCTCTACTGGCAGCTTCAAAACTATGGGAATTTACACAATTTACTTACTTCACTTTGCCAGGAAGCGTGGTCAACACATTTAAAGATTAAATGGTTAAAGGAGGTGATGTCGTAGCAAAATCTCTAATTTGTCATGAAATAACTTGACTTGTTACTGCAAGGAAACTGTGGTGAAAGGAGGTTGGTGGTTGTAGGAAGTTAATTGTAAAAAGAGAAAGATGTAGCCCGCCAATAATAATAATAATAATAATAATAATAATAATAATAATTGGTCCCACAGTTTTTAATTATTCATCACACAAAATAGGCAAACATCCAACTGGAAAATGCTCATAGCGTACTGTAACCAGCCATAAACTGTTGAACACATACTAATACATTGCAAGGGATACCCAGAGAGACCACCTTAGGGTTAGCCCTAAACCACCACAACTTTTCACTGTCAGGGCTTTTGGGAAAAACAGCAGGCAAGGCATATCACAATATTATTACGTTTCTAAGGAAATTTGATTTGGTAAAAATAATCTAGTTTCTTTCTTTCTATTTTGTTTATCTTTTATTTATTTTTCTGCATTTAGCTCTCGTTCACACTCCAGTCCAGTTGGAAGCGATAATGCACCTTTAAATTGGTTTGCAAACCGCCAATAAATCATAAAGAAGAAGAAGGGGCAGGATATTGGATATTTCCGAGGAGGACTTGAAGGCAGCACAAACGGCAACTAGTGATACAGTCGGGAAGCAAATATGGAGGAATACCCGAAACAAACCGAAAACCTCGACGACCCTCCCAACAGCCGGCTTTTCGTGGTCACAAGTCGGTCCATAACCGAAGATGAGCTTCGGGAAAGTTTCTGTGTGTTCGGGGACATTCATGGGATTTGGGTCGTCAAAGATAAGCAGACAAAGGAGTCCAAAGGAATCTGTTATGTGAAGTTCGCCAAGTCGTCGCAGGCCTGTCTGGCAATGGAGGAAATGCACGGCAAAGTGCTGATGGAAGGGACTAAACCCATCAAGGTAACGTTAACGGTTATGCGCGGATCTTAAGTGACAGAAGCAACGCAATTTTCCGTATATATTTTGTAATTTTGTAACCAATGTTAGCTTGCTAGTGTGCTAATTAGCTAACGTTAGCAAGTGTTAAATTAGCTAGCTACGTTAACGTTACATTGTTAAAAAAAATCGATACCGGTGTATTGTATAGAACTCAATTTATCCGTTTCCCCTACCTGAAACTATAACGTTAAATATACAGAGGGGCGCTTCACGTTCACTATTCGAAATGGGGGACAACTTCGACGCAACACCTGTTAGGATACCGTGATGCATAGCGCCCCCTCCGTAGTTGGTTAGGGTTTGGTTTAGCTAGGTTATGTCCCATTTCAGGTGCTGCAGCCTCCGAAGGAACAGAACTCGACGGGGAAACAGAGTTCTGTTCAACACCGGTATCGATTTTTGAACGATACCCAACATCAACAATGTTCGATACAACACCTGTTCCCAAACGATATTTTTTTCACTACCAATTTAAAACAAACCAACAATTAATATTAATATTATGGTACAAATATTTATTTTTCAGATCTTTTCAGACATTTTTCACTATCGATGAAATACTTACTATCAGGCTGCAGTTGTAACCAAACAATTACTAATCGTTTCCTTTATTTCTCTGGTTGGTTGTGAAGGTGTTTATTGCCCAGTCACGGTCTTCAACGAGACACAGAGACGTTGAGGATGAGGAGCTGACCAGGATCTTTGTCATGATCCCCAAAACCTTCTCGGAGGAGGATCTTAAAGACACATTTAAAGTAACTACTACACCCATTTCTTCTTTTTTTCCTGTCTTTACTATTGCCTGTATGTAAAATACAACTATGACTACAATTTAACGTGATTTTATAAAAGTATACATTTTCATTTTAGGCTCTCTGAAATATGCCTACACCTTTTTTAAAATATTTGCTATAACTGCCGTCTCTTGCTGCCTTATATGTAAATAAAAAATTTAAATAATTTCCACATGTCGAATATGGCAAAATGAACACAAATCTATTTGTCTGTCTGTCTCTCGTTCAGGAGTATGGTGATATTGAATATTGCGTGATCATCAAGAATAAGGCTACAGGCGAAAGTAAAGGACTGGGCTACGTGAGATACTACAAACCCTCTCAAGCAGCTGTCGCCATAGAGAACTGTGACAAAAGTAAGATGGTGTCAAAATATTTTACTGGTGGTAGACGTAGCTGCATGAAAAAGTACTGGGAGACTTCATTTTTTACATTTCTACATCTCATAAATAATTTAATACCATACAGTTAACAAAATATAGTGTGTTTCCAGCCATACTAGCTTCTCACTGTTAACACTTTGTGAACTGCTGTGGATATTTTTGTCTTAAAGAATGGTGGCATTGATGATGATGGGTTTTGTTAGCTTACAGGGCAATCCTGGCTGAACCTCGCACCAAGACGACGGCATCAGAAGACTACTCCGGGGGAGCGCCCAGAGGTGATTACGCGGGCGGTGCCGCTGACTCCATGAACCCGTATGCCTTCCCTATGGGTAAGCCGTTGTTTTCCAACCCAATTCAGTATTTTTTGGCTTAGGGGTTAGTAAATTTATAGTTCTTTCAAGCCCATGACCAGCAGTTAAGTCAGTCAGACATGAGACACAGCACTGAATCCTGTATTTTGTGTCTGCTGTCAGATGACATACTTAATGACACTTCGGGGGGACCCTGGTGGGGTTCTTTTTATTTTTATTTTTTTTACCACAGTGCATCACTGTGGAGCTATCTATGTTTTTATGATGGGGTCCCCTTTTTCCTGCCAATCATTTCACATAATTCCACTGATCTACAGGTGGCGGTAATGTCTCCAGAAACTCAGCAAAGCAGCAGCAAAGGCAGGGAAGAAGACGGCTAGCAAGTAAACGGATATAAACAATGCAGGCTACAAATGTTCTTTAAAAATGGCTTAAGACACTCTGTTGGTGAAATCAAGAATGAACAACTAGAAATGAAAGTCATTAGTGCCAAAATACAAATCCAAGAAGCTGATGAGTTTAGGTTCAAGTGAGTTCTGAGTTATTTAGGGAGCTCATTGTGGCCTTATGTCCCACAGGGACATGGAGGATTAAGTAATGCATCTTCTTGAAGGTCTTTTAATGTAAATACATTTGGGAATCACTTACTGCAGTTGCATCTGTCCCGTTATTGACCCTGGTGTCCCTCGTTCCTCTACAGCTGACCCTGGCAACTACTCGGTCAATATGGACTACCGCTCTGGGGACCGCTCGGGGGACCGCTTGGGGGACCGCTCTGGGGACTTCACACGGTGCCTGATGATGTCAACACGGGCCGCACTTACCCAGGAGCAGATTTTCTCTCTCTTTGACATCATTCCTGGCATGGAATACTGTGAGCTGCAGAGAGACTCTTATGGGTTGAGCAAAGGTTTGTGACTGAATCCAACGCATGGGCTTTATTCATTTGGCCACTATAATACTGTACATTGGAATCAAAGCAAAATGAAGGTGTCTTTGAGAGAGAGTTCACTTATGTGACTGTGGTTTTGTATTTGATGTGATGCCACTTAAGCATCCAGCATGATAAAATTGCATCATACCCTCCTTTGAGAGTCAATAACGGTTACACGTTTTTAATCTTATATTTGTTTTCTTAGTCTGATTAACAGACATAAACCAAAAGGTATTAACATTTGTGATTTATAAAATGAATGAAAGGAGTAAATCCTCATATTTGAAAAACAGGAATTGGCTTTATAGGTGACTCAAGAATCGATTATCAATAGTCATTTATTAACTGTCCATTGGTCGCCTACGATCAACTAAGTGTTCTTTGATTAATCCCTACCACGTCATAGCTTAAATACATCGTCCTGACAGGTCAACAAATTAATTTGGACACACTGAAGTATTTTAAAAGTAAAGTTAGTTTGCTGTAGTTTGTAACTCATGCAGTCTGTGAATGTTGACGTGTTCCAGCCATTAAGTCTGTTTATTTAACTTAAGTTGTCCTGTCGGCTGCAGGTCATGCTTTGATTCGCTACGCCAATCTGGGATCAGCTGTTTACGCCAAGGAAAAGCTGAATGGCTTTGAATATCCACCTGGCAACAGACTGGCAGTCAATTTTGTTGACGACGGAGAGGACCGCAGCAGGTACACACTCGCACACACGCGCATGTCTATACCTCGTACACACAGAATACCATGACCATTTCTCTGCAGAATAAGTCAGACGTTAATGGAGGTGTGAAGCAGAAATGTCCTTTTTGAAGTTAATATATTCATTTAAAATATTGGGACCAAAATGCCACTGATGATTAACAGTAACCTCTGCATGTCTTCTTGGTCACGTTTTATTTGTTGTCAAATATTCATGGGTGAATTTTATTATTATTATTATTATTATTATTATTATTATTATTATTATTATAGTTATCTCATGAAGTGGTGTATGTATGACACGCTAATTCATATGCCATGATTTGCGTGTTATAAAGACGCATACTCGCTATTTTGTGTGTTTATCAATGCCGTTTGGCCTCCATTGACTTACATTACCTTGCGATTGCGTGTGAATTGGTGGATGGGTAAAACACAGGACCTTCACACAGGAGAGCGGGAATCGCGTCCTGCATGTGGCGTTTCCTTTGTGTCCCTCGTGTGATGTTTCCTTTCCATGTTTGTTCTTTTCCTAATCCCAACCGTTTCTTCTTTTCAACCCAACCCCCACACGCCACGTGGCTTTAGAAAGACGTTGCAGACTGCAGTCAGCTGTATACAATGTACACATACACGCGGACAGCTGAAAAATGCGTATAGATAACACGCCTCTTGGCTTTAGGAAAGTGGCGTGCATGTTTATGCAAAGTCATGATGTCATGTTGCCCCGTGGGCCACAGTGATCGGGTAGTTGTTTTCCAGGAGCAAGCGTCTTTATATAGTAAACAACAAAGTACGTAGTCTGAAGAAGTAAAAGTTGTGGGCACCACACAGTTACGACGTAGAGGAAAACCCCCACGATAACCATTGTGCTAACAAAAAAACCACCACACGTTTAGAAAGCAGCACGGGCATGAAGCTGGTCTGGATGGGGTCAGGAAAATGGCAAATTGAGTTCATATTTGCAAGTGTGCAAGACAAATGTTGAGTTAAAGTACACGATAAGGTTTAAAATTACCATACAAATAATTGTGGAGACCCAAAATAAGGATACAAAGTAGGGCTGGTCCATATGGAGAAAAACAAATATCCTGATATTTTTGACCAAATACCTCGATATCGATACCGCAACGTAGAGCTGGGCAATATATCTGTTATATCGATATCGTGATATGAGACTAGATATCGTCTTAGATTTTGGATATCGTAATATCGTAATATGACATAAATGTTGTCTTTTCCTGGTTTTAAAGGCTGCATTACAGTAAAGTGATGTACTTTTCTGAACACACCAGACTGTTCTAGCTTTTCTATTATTTGCCTTTACCCACTTAGACATTATATCCACATTACTGATGATTATTTATCAAAACTGTCATTGTGTAAATATTTTGTGAAAGCACCAATAGCCAACACTACAATATCGTTGCGGTATCGATATCGAGGTCGAAAATATCGTGATATTTGATTTTCTCCATATCGCCTCGCCCTGCCGCAACGATATTGTAGTGTTGACTATTGGTGCTTTCACAAAATATTTACACAATGAGATTTTTGATAAATAATCATCAGTAATGTGGATATAATGACTAAGTGGGTAAGGGCAAATTACAGTTACAACAGTCTGGTGTGTTCAGAAAAGTACATCACTTTACTGTAATGCAGCCTTTAAAACCAGGAAAAGACAAACGCTTATGTCATATTACGATATCCAAAATCTAAGACGATATCTAGTCTCATATCACGATATCAATGTATTGCCCAGCTCTAATACAAAGTATTTTTTTATTTCCCTGGCATGTGTCCATTACTAGTGTTGTAGTCACCAGAAATGTGATAGGCGTAAGGGAGCGTCTTCATTTATCTCTGTATGGAGCCTAGCTGTAAGTAATTTTGGCCACACAACTTCATCGGTAGGTGAAGTTAAGCATGAATCATTGAACATCTGCTTGAAACAGCATGCGCAATTGTTTTCGTGTGTAGTCCTGTAGGTCGGATGGCCATGCAGTTTGTTGCAACCCAGATGATGTCTGCAGCGTGGAACGGACATTCTTCCAGCCAAGCAATGAAACCTGTAAGTACATAAAATCAATGCCTGATTTACAAAATCACCCTGTAATTAATCATGGATTATATTAAGGCTGTGGTAGGCGCCATTGTGTCTGTCATCCTTCAGCATATTTTAACTGGCTGGTCTGAGAGAAAACTAGACTTCTGCACCTCCTCTTGGCTCTGTTGTCTGGCGTTAGATAATCCAGCCCGTGACGGAGACTTTGGCCAATCACAGGTCATTTCAGAAAGAGAGCGTTCCCATTGGCTGTTCTGCACATGCATTGCCCGTGCGACGAGAGGGGAGAGCTGCAGGAAAAGGACTTACTTTACTTCAAATTCTGGCGTTTTGCACATTCTACCAACTGCAGCTTTAACTCATAAGTTCTTTTAAGACTTCTTTTTTTTTTTTTTATTAATGAAAAGGAAATGTCTTTAATTTTAGACATTATTGAACCAGTGCTGTAGAGATAAAAAAAAAAATACTGCATGTGCAACTTTCTTCATCTGCAAAAAGACTTAGACAAACTATTGCAGCAGAATATCAGTCAGATTTATGATAAAGTAATCATCTGGAAAACTACTGCATCGTTTTTAGTAATTGTTCTTGCTGTGGTGTCACATTATAGAGACTACATTTAATGTATCGTAGAAAACAACTCTCCCTCTATATAACAACTTGAGGTTAATGACTGTTTCTGGTAATTATCCCTCCAGGCCTCCTCTGCTACCAGTAGCATTTTACAGGTCAAATAATGAATGAAATAAAAGTTTGTAATCACACAAGATTTAACACACTTTAAGGTCCAGTGTGTAACATGTTTAGTTCATTCTCAAAATCTGTGTTGCCCGTTCACAAACTTGTCCTTTTTCATGAATATTTACCTCCACCGTCAATTCCAAGTATTCCTATTGGCTTGAAATTTTACATTTGCATGAAGTGAGGTATTTGCTCCATATTCATGCGCCATCTTGAAATACGTTTGTGTGTGTGTGTGTGCGTCTGCCTGCTCCGCCTTTCGCGTTTTCGCTGTCACATGATAAACTCCCAGGTGCTGCTAATCGGTATCGTAGTTTCCCGGCAAGTTTGAAGAAGGAAACATGGAGGACCACACGTATTCAAAATCCAAATTTCAGGAACAGGAGTCTTCTTCTTCGCCGAGGAAAAAAAATATTGAAAAGAGCACGAGACCGGCTTTTTGAAGCGTGAAGGCTACCGTAGCTGTAATATGTACTTTGAACTGCGTGGCGCAAGAGAGTTGACTACGATGTGTGATCTCAACGCTAGATGGGAGAAATTCCAACACATTGGACCTTTTAACCTAACACAGTTAGGTGTAAAAAATAAACCATGTTTAAGTTGACTTGCTGATCCTGGGTGTGTTTGCCGGTATCCTCCAGAGCTACCCTGCTGTCGCCCCGATGCCCCGGGTTCAGACAGACGTCAACCTGCCCCCTCTGAAGAAGCTCGCTCCACCCGACAGCAAGGCAAAGGAGCGCTTGTTTGTTGTCTTCAGCCCCGCCCCGCTGCCCCCAGATGTGCTGGAGGACGTTTTCTGGTAAATGTCCCATTCATTGACTCATACTTTAACTTAATTCTAACAGTGCAGTGTGCTTCTGGTGGAAATAATGGTCCATAAGCCAGAAGGTCAAAGGTTCAATTGCCCACAACTCTAAGCTCAGTCGCTGCAAATGAGTGTGGATGAAAGCATCGAGCTAAATGTTCCTAAATGGCCGTGTAATGTCGCTATCAAAATGATGCTCCAGACAATCGGCATTAACAAATGTTCCTGTCTCCCTGTAGTCGCTTTGGTTCCCTGATTGAGGTCCATTTGGTTCCTGGGAGGAAGGTTGGATACATGAAGTATGCAGATAAACAGGTGAGACTCTGAACTGATTGAGGATAAACTCTTGAAAAAATGACACATAACATTCAGAAAAATGGGTAGTTTTTTTTATTTTTATTTTTTTATATATACTTTTATTGCAATTCCTTCACTTAATTAACAATCCATTACTGTACAAAGCAGTACCATTATCGTGTCCTTTTTTGGATATGTATGTACATATCTATGTAGTAGTAGTAGTAGTAAATAATAATAATAATAATAATAATAATAATAATAATAATAATAATAATAATAATAATAATAATCCTCATAGCCAAAGAAAAATGGAAATAAAAAAGTAAGGAAATATATCTATGTATAATACACATACATCTGGACCCCTATACACTTCTAATCATACATACACACATACAATATATGCATATACTCCCAACCCTTTACCTAAGAAACATAGGACTTGGCTTTATATTGTATTCATTTAGCCCAGTGTCTTTCATACTCAAATTCTTCATTTCTGAAGTTGCATGCATTGTTTCTTTCCATCTCTGGACTGTTGGTATTAATGGTTTCAGCCAGTTTCTTGTTATCTGCTTCATGGCTACAATTCTGAAAATTCTACATAGATACTGGTCTGTCTCTTGTTTTAGCTCAGGTGGTGATTTTCCTAGGATTATGTGTGTTGGATTAATAGTTTATTTCAAATTTAAAGTTCTTTTTATTGCCGTAACCAGTTGCTAGAATGGTTTTAACATTGGGGGGGGGGGATGGGTAGCATTTGATGTTAGCATAGCAACAGGGACGGAGGTTTAGTAAAACGGTTGATAAATACAGTCTGGAGGAAGCGATTCATGGAAATAAAGATGGATGAATAGATGTAGACAAATGGACAAGGGGAAGACATAAGCCTTGTGTCTGTCTCTCTCTCTCAGTGTGCAGACGATGCCTTGGCAGCGCTCCACGGTCGGGTCGTCAATGGAGTAAAGATGAAGGTGATGCTGGCTGATCCTCCCAGAGAGGAATCTCATAAACGTCCTCGCACCTACTAGGACCACGTGAACGAAATGAACGGTAAGTGGCACGCTTTCTGCTGCAGGGAACACCCCTATGAATAACCAAACAACTGGGTGGGAACAATGTATTATACCTTAAATGTATTCTGTGTAAGACCTGTCAAGTCAAGTGGGTTTTATTGTCATTTTAACCATATACTCTGTATATAGTGAAACCAAACAACGTTTCACCATGGATCAAGTGGTGTTACACATTTAAAATATATAAAAACGACATTATATAAAAACATTATATACAAGCGACATTCGAGAGGCTACATTTAGTGCACACACATTATAGACTATACATAAAGTGCAATTACTACTTAAAGTAGAGCATTTAAGACAGACAAGGAACAGGACAGACAACAAAAGACAGGGCATAAGTAGACTTGTAACAGAGCTCTGATTGTTAGGAGTTATGCTCACCGTGAGTGGTAGGTAGGTAGGTAGGTAGGTAGGTAGATAGATAGATAGATAGATAGGCAGCAGAAAAAAAGTGCAGGTGTGCATTTCAGTTCACTGTGAACCATTTGCGTCATGTTTTGTACACATGGTTTGTGAAAGCTACACAGAGCAGAAAAAGGTACTACCAATCCTGCCTAGGAAAACATGAAGTCACACATCTTTTTTAATAGCTGCAGTGTCATATGCTTCAGATGGACTTGGTAACTGACCACCTAGTAAAGACGGTCTTAACATCAACGACCAGTCCGAGTGTAATTTGGCATCAGGAATGGAGCACGCACTCTGCGAGAGCTTCTTCCGCTTGCGCTCCTCCAAACTCTTCTGTAAAAACTGTTTTTAGTTTCTGATGACAGGTGAGCTGTTTCTCTTCCTGTGAATAACACTGCAGCTTCTTGTTCCCTAGGCGACTGTTGTCATGACACAATGACACCTGACCTGACCGACCGACCGACCGACCGACATCAAGCCCTTCTCTCGACCTCTTGACACGACCCTTTTGAGACCTGTCTGACTCTCACTGATAAAACGAGTAAACGCTAGCATCCACTACTAAAGCAGAGTCTTAATCCTATACAGTCTGCAAGCAGCAACAACGTACACGGTGTGTGCCGTTTGTGGTAAGCTTCATGCTTTTTATGCTTTTTTTTTTTTTAAATATTTTTTTTTAAGTACAGTAGATCATTTCAACCGTGCCGATGCTTTTGTCAGCTGGACTAAGTAATGTACAACTACAGCAGTAGCACACCATGATTTATCAACAGACTACCGAATAAACACTTAATTTCAGTTTTTAAAGATATAAAAATAACTCCAGTCTCATTGTAGTTCAGGTGGTTAGCAGCATTTTATTCAGGGGAAAAACTGTAGATGGGAAGCTAAAACAACAGGATTTGTTATGCTGGATCTAGATGTTGTTTTTTTGTGATCTGGTCCTTCCTTTTTTCTCTTATGGTATGTCACCCCATGTTGAGCTTAGTACAAAGGTGTTTACTGTGACTTTGTTTTTGTGTCAGTAAAAAATAAAAATCAGTTGAACACACCATTCAGCCTGGCTCGTCTCTTCTGTAGCTGCCTGATGAATAACTGGACAATTAATTAACGGTTTGAATATTTTATTTCTCTGTTGTCCGAAATTGTTCCTGTTTTACTCTTATCTCTTGTTGGATTTATTTCATGTTCTTCCTTTGCTAAATAAATGTTATTCTTCAGAATAGTGGTGAAATAAAAATCAAGTATAGACATGCTACGTTAAATCAATGGGATTTGTTCTCTTGTGCCGACATTTTGAATGTATTCGACAAGTGAATGTACATTTGAAAAACAATCAATGGGAAAATTGGTTGTGTATACAAAAGGGAAACAAATTGTGAAGATGGGAAGTTTATCCAACACAGCAAGTGTTTGTGAAATGATAATTATATATACATTCTTTACAGTTGAGACCAAATAAAGGTTACATTCTCTATGGGGCAAGAGGGTGAGGATGCACTGTGGACATAGGAATTAAAATGTTTTATTTTTAATCTTTAGTTGGTCTAGTTCTGAATATTGGCAACCGCTGCTTAACAAGCCTCTCTTGGTAGGTATAAATCTGTCACAGTTGTGATACATAGTTACAGTATATGGGCCACTTAAATTATATGTATTTGTATATTTTAATTACCCTCATGATGCAGCAGACATGAAATCATTTTGTGAAGAGGAACATCACGATTAACATCCCTAAAAAGCATTTCGATTTTTAGAATTGAAGTGCGTTTAAATTAATTCTCTGAATATCAACATCACTGGCAATAAAACTAGATTACCAAGTGGGCAACTGCCTCTACACCGCAGAGCTTCAGGGACCCCAGAAGCGTTAGCTTGACTGTCAGTCAACCAGGTCCTAAAATCTTAATATTTAGGTTATATATTGCTCACATGGTGCACAACCTTAAAAAAAATGCTGTTACATCTAAGTACCACAAACCAACTGGTATTCAGATAACCTGGGGCCAGGCAGTAGTCCAGTATGTGTTTCAATGCATTAATAAGGAGCTGCTGTCTATAGTGTGCTGTACACGCTGACTTGATGGAAATTTGGGAGGCAACGGGGGCCCTCAAACAGGTTGATCTGACTCTGACAGCCGGGAGGGGGAAGCTATATCTTTAAAGGTGCTGTAGGTAGGATTGTGAAGATCCAGGCTTTAGCCAAACAATTTGAACATCAACAACTTCTCAGTCCCTCCCCCCTTTCTGCTAAAGCCCAAAACGCTCTCCTAAGCTCCTCCCCCCACAAGGGAGAATGAATGCGTGTGCATGAGCAGTGTCTAACACGCAGTTAGACACCCCCCCTGGCCCTGATTGGTGCATCTGAACAGGGAGCTGTGGATTTTTGCAAATCTCACTACAGGCTGTAGGTGGAGCCAGAGGAGCTGGATTTTTTTTTAAATTACCTGCTTCATGTAGTTCTACTCAAACATAGGGTCAGTTTCAGCAAATATGACAGTTTTATAAGTCTTACCTACTGCATCTTTTAATAAAATAAATAAAGTGCTATATCTCTAAGTCATAATGTGGGACTTGGTGTCATCTAAGAAGAGACACACACTGGATGTACAGTAATCTTTTATTTCTTCAGGAGGCAACTCATGAGAACATTATATACATTTCTGGGCTGGCGATGGGACAATTTGGTTTCCCTGCTGGGGCTTTATCACAGTCTGGTCACAGAAATAGCGCTGACATTTTAGAAGCTTGGTCTGGGTTTTTCCTTCAAAATGTTACATAAATTTCCCTAACAATTTTTTCAACGTAAGCTTAGCTAAATTAAATGTATTCTTTGAGGAAAAACTTCACTAGAATGATGAAATTGCAACCTCAAACTCGAGCGTTTATTTTGGTACGAGAGCAGCTGAAACTCTGAACAGATCAAGTTTCTTACAACAGAATCACTCCTGTTCATTTCCTACATTGTATTGTAACTTCAGTACGCTTTCAAACATCCGTCGACGTTACTTGATTTATTGAAGTCTTGTCCCACAGTACAATCTCACAAGTATAGAGCTTTAATTTTTAAGCTCTTACAATGTCTCACTCTGAATAGCTATATTCCATAGTCAACTGATTAGGAAGCCCAATTTATTTCAGAAGTAATTTCAGTTTCAACGAAAGACGGCAAGTTCGTTGAGCAACAAAGTGCACAACAGCCAAATTCTATTTTAATGGAAATTCTGACAAGCAACAACCATGTGGAGTTGGCCCTGGTAAACCCTAATTGGCCCTGCTGTGGAAATTTGGAGACCGAATGGACAAAAAAATGTGAGAGGGGCAATACAGAAAACAGAGGGCGGCAGAGACGGGCAGTGATGTCATGAAATAATCAGGCTTTATTACTGGAGTCTCTGAAAGTTAAAATCATTCAAACGTCTGGTCTCTTTGTTGTTTAGCTCCATGTATCCATCAGTCGATCCCTTTGTCACTTAGTCCGTCCTAACTTCCACCTCACGCTCCCCCCCCATCCCCCCCCCCCCACCACACGCTCCCCCTCAGTCTTCCAGCGCCAGTGTGTTGAGTTCCTCGTCAAGCTCCTCCAGATCTTCTCCTGTGAACAGGTTCTCATCCACCGGTACCTCCTCTTCTTCCTCCTCTTCTTCCTCCTCCCCGCCTCCGTCCTCCCCGCCTCCCTCTGCTCCCGAAAGCCCGTTGGATTCAGCGCCACCGCAAGCCCCGTTCAGCTGCTCCTCTGTAGATGGGCAGAAAAAGATTTGTTTTTAAATCATGTTTTGGTTACTTGTGTATCAGAAGTACTCATACTGGGCTTATTTGTTTCTCATTCCCACAAAATGTACTGGCCGGCTTTTCTTACCATTGTCTGTTTTCGTCGGCTGAGTCTTGTTCCTCGAGGTGAAACGGTCCGTGGATGCTACGGTAATGCCTGTGTTGTCGACCTCTTGTGGAACAAAACGGGATAGGTCTATGTCCTGGACATCTGTAGAATCAGTCTGAAATAAAATTGTAAATTAGGTTTAGTCAGGAGTGTGACACAAGACAGCAGGTAAAATAATGTAGAGAAGCTGGGAAAGTATTATGTTGAGGGAACTCTGGTTAAAACACTGTGGGGAAAGTGTGTTGGTGATACACGGTGACCAGTGTGGAGTCATTTTGCCCTAAATGCAGCGTTCCGTTAGCCTGACAAGCCAGACCCACATCAAGATGTTGGGTCTGGGAACTCCCCATTGGCATGGCTCAATCTGAGGGGTGGGATAAACGGTTGTCTTTCAAATTCCCTCTGCACTCAATCATTAAACTTTTGCCGTATCCGGTCGGCAAAACTCCGAACACATCTTCCTTTTTCAAGAATGACTTCAGTGCTTAACTCCAAGTCTTCCAGAGTCACGGCCAAAGCCGATTCCAAAGACCGCTGTTCGCCAGCAGCGGCAGCCATCATCTTTGTTTTCAAGTAGCAGGGAATTCACGCGGAACCGTCGCAACTCTGCCGTCCTTACGTTAAGCCCGCCCACCGTCTCTATACACGATTTTATACGAATTTGGTTTTTCCAGCTTGCAAGCCAACGGAGAGTTGCTAGACGACCCTGGCTGCAAATTACATTTGCTGCCGCTAGGGCGCGTCTAGATTTCTAAGCTAGCGTTCTGTGCTAATTTGAGTCCTGCTTCATGCTGAATAATTCTCTCAAATTTTTTTTTGTGACTACTTAAAATCAATAACGTCAATAGTAATTATATTAGTAATGTGTACTTAGCTGCATCAGAACATCTGCACTTTTCAGAGTCAAATTGAAAACTTCTTATGAACGAAGTTGCAGATTTTCACAGAACAATAAAAATGCACAATGTAGTACCAGAGAGGAAAAAAATGAACAAAACGAATTAACGGACAACATTTTTAGTTGTGTTATTAAGTTTAATTAAGTAAAGATTGATTAAAGGAATGAATGAAAAAAATGTTCTTGTTGCATTAAACTTAACTATTAATTTACAGCCTGAATCTACGAAGCAGCACACAAGTGTACAACAGGTGCAGACAATTAACGGGCAAATCATTTGCTGAGTGAAAAGGCAATTCAAAAGGAATTAAACCATTTTAAATGCAGACAAGCACTCTTAAGTCTGGGGGCTGCATCAAACCACTTTGCATCACCTGTACGAAAGCTGAATTATAATTGCTTATGGATGAGGCAAAAAAAGTGTGCTGAAAAATGTTGCTCTGTCTCATCTCTGAGCTGTGGAAACTGTAGAGATGACATATGGTCCACACCGCCGAGAGCCTTGGACTCTGTTTGACTTCACTTTGTGCAGCCGGCTTTTGCTGCTGTTAACTTTTCAATTCATGGGTTGAACCCAGAAATTTGGGCTCCATTTGTGATGAAATTTCAAACACTTAAACTGAACATTAATGCAGTAAGAGATACAGTATCTGTTCTAGCAGTTTGTCAGCTTAACGTCACTTACACTTTCATCACAATTAACAAAAGGATACTGTTTTTATGGTCTACCCCTCTTCTTCAATGTTAAAGCTGCAGCCATGAGCTTGAGCATGTGGATATTTCTCTAAATGGTACATTTTGTTTAGATGTTTATATAAATTCTACAGTTTCAGCACTACAACAGGAAGACATGAGTTGCTTCTGTTCACCGTGTTAAAGATGTTTAAATACTTAATGGCTCTATATTTAGGTATTTAAAATCTTTTCTGAATATCTCAAACTGCCTGACAACGCTGACCTCACGGCATAACCAAAATAACTTGCAAAACACTGTTATCCTGCAGATATTTTGTACCAACAATGCAAACTATGAGACACCAAACAATGTTGAGTGCAGTTATTGTGCTGGGACATCTCACTTCTCCATATGAAGTCATACAACGCCAAACTAAATAACTAATGACTGTAGGAGGTATCATCTGCGCTCCTTCAAACTTTCTCCATTAAATTCTGTGACTGTGTGCCGCGATACATTACCTGTTCGTCGTCGTCATTATCATCTTCTTCTTCGCTGGCATATTTAGTGTCGTCGGCTTCAGCATCGTCATCATCCACCAACTCCGGATGGAACTCGAACACTTCGCGCCCGCTCACCTACAGACACACGTGATTTGATTAAATCCTGTATTACTGTGGAAACGTTGGCATCGTAGACAAAATGTACACACATAAAGTGACCACAGAAACAAACATCCAGAAAACCTAATGACCACACACACACACAAGTTGGAGCCACACTTACCACTAGCGATTTTCCAGCCTTAAAGTCAGCCTTCTTCTTCTCCATCTCATCCCTCGCTTTGTCAATCTGTTAATCAACAGCACACACAGGGAAAGGTAAGGGACTTGAAACATTTCAAACATTTTCTGGTGCTTCCCAGACAAACTGATGTTAATAAAATGATTAAAACGTGTTCCCACCTTCTCCTGCCTTTTCCTCTTCTTCCAAGCCAGGAAAGTCTCCAGGGTGATCCGAGTCACATTGACACCCAGAGCTGCACGCTGCAGGGGGACAGAAAACCAAACTAAAGAGAGCTTCCAGGGTAACATCAGTCAGAGTATTTAGGGACATCAGACCCTGTGTGGTGCGCTACAGCCTCACCTTTTGTGCGTCAATATCTGAACATCCAATTTAGCTGTCTAAGACCTGATTTATTCCTGTGTTGTTTTTGACTGACCAGTGTTTGTTCTTGTGTTCCCAGACTATCTGCATAGACAGGCATCTTACAACTTATTAAGCACATCTTCAAATAGTTGTACTTTATTTGATTGTAGCATACTTTAATGTTTGTGAGTGAAGCTTTTTGTAACAGTTTTTTAAGGGGCGATAGAAATAAAAAGTTTATATACTCAATAATTACTAGTAGTAATAGTAGTACAGCTAGTGTCAGATTGGTAAGCAAACCGCCACGGTCTTGTTAACACATTTGATTTAAACACTAATATTTCCACCAGAAGCTAGCTGTGGTTAGTAGTTGTGTATTTATGGTGAACCTTTCTTACAGTTGTACTCCCTGCTGAGCTGGCTGACAAATTGAACAGTTTTGTTCACACTAACTGAGCTCACTTTTGACCTACAATGCTTTGGAGTGGAGGCTTGATTAAATGGTACTTACATTGAGTTATTCTGCACCCGTATCAATCAGTTCTAATGTCCAATATCTTTTGGTAAATACATCTACAGGGTTCATACGCATTTTAACCAATACTTTGTCATGACTTTTTGGCAAATTTCCATGACTGTATTCCTGAAAATGTCAGTCGACATTATACAATAAGAATAAAAATCTGTGTTAAAGCTTACCCTCAGAGGTTTAACAATAAAATGAATGCCAATTTATGTGGTTCATAGTGGGATTTGTAATATCGCGCCCCGAATAGAACGTTGAGGTTAAGACGACGTGAAATACATTTATTAATCGATTTTTCGAATTAAAAAGGAATTCCATGACTTTTCCAAAACTTTCTGGGTCTTTTTATGTTTCCAAAACCTTTCCGGGCCTGGAATTTGCATTTTTTAAATTCCATAACTTTTCCAATTTTTTCAAAACGTATGAACCCTGCATCTAACTAAACTAACTAGAAAGAGTTTGTCTGTGTGTTCGTCCTTTAATTTTCGCCACAACCGTTCATCCGATCGACTTCACACTTGGCGAGTGTATGGCTGAGGAACCCAAGGAAGTGCAGTGTCGAGTGCCAGCTCTTGAGATTAATGGACATATTTATTAGTTGTGCGTTATGTACACATTGTGTAGTGTACTGAGAGGGGACCCCTATTAACTGTTAAACTGCTTTGAACGGCATGCTGGGTACAGCTTGCTCTCCATCGCTCGCTACTGCACATTTAAGAACAGATGGAGAAAGAGTTGGTGGTGACGTTGTAGCGAACTGAAACATCTCAAGCTTCAGCGATGTAACTGTGGAATCAACGGTTCTGTTCGCGGAAATAGTGGTTAAAAATAGCTAGCTGTTGGCAAATCATTTGCATACTCTAGCATTGCTAGGGAACGCAGCTAAGTCATGGCCAGTGTATTGCTCAGGTCCAAAGTAAAGCGCAGTGTTGAGTGTGAAGTTGTTAGGATGAGCGGCTCTCAGGAAAGCTGCTAACAGCAATTGGCCCGTTCTAAACAGGTGTGTTTGAATGGGCACTGCACTCGTTTATTTATCATTTGTGCACACTCTTATTATGCCCAAATAGGGCTGGGCGATATGGAGAAAATCAAATATCACAATATTTTTTACCAAATACCTCGATATCGATACCGCAACGATATTGTAGTGTTGACTATTGGTGCTTTCACAAAATATTTACACAATGAGATTTTTGATAAATAATCATCAGTAATGTGGATATAATGACTAAGTGGGTAAGGGCAAATAATAGAACAGTTACAACAGTCTGGTAAGTTCAGAAAATGACATCACTTTACTGGAATGCAGCCTTTAAAACCAGGAAAAGACAACACTTATGTCATATTACGATATCCAAAATCTAAGACGATATCTAGTCTCATATCATGATATCGATATATTGCCCAGCCCTATGCCCATGCCTCCATAAACATCAGAGTTGGATTGTAGTTACTATTTTCCTGAATCCATGAACCGCAAATTGCAAAAGTATAGACTTACCTCGTTTTCTATCAGTTCCTCCAGCGAAATTTCGTCCTCCTTATTCTCCTCCTTCTTCTTGTCTTTTTTCAGTACAAAGCCAGGTGGCAGAGCATGCCGGTACATGCAGACATCACCCCCCGACGGACATGACCAGAACCAGCCGTACTTATTATTCTCTATGGCCTCCAGGAAGTGCTTACACACCTGCAGACAACACAGCGGAGTAGATAATAGTACAAAGAGGGGACAGGGTAAACAGACAGCATCTTGTACTATTACTGTATTTAGCTGAATGTAGTTTAAGTTTGAGCGACTGTTTGGGGACAAACCGTCATGAGATCAGATTAACTGAATCCATCAACAACAGAAAATCGTTTTCGTGTTTTTTTGAATCAAAAAGAGGCTTAGCTAATACCCAAAGGACAGTCAGTTTAGCTTTGATTCATGGCCAACCTGAGTATCAGCCAATTGCAAATGCCCACATTGATAAGAAGAATAAATCAGGGACCAAAGACTTATATAATGATTGATTTAATCCAATACCTCCACTATTGATCAAACCTAGTCAATGGAAACCCTTGGAGATTTTTTTCCCCCCTTGGGTTTGGTTTTCTCTTCCTCTGTCTCTCCTATATCCGTTTCATCATCATCCATACTTCCTGAACTCCACATTTCTCTCTGTTACATATCTGTAACATAACTTAATTTCTGTTCTTTTTCCATCATCAGTCAAGACTGAAAAACTGCTCATCAACTTGGGCTCCATTTGGGCTTTCATGCAATCGGTCATATTATCAATTATCAAATGGAACATTTGATGAAAATGCAGATTTCCCTCCGTGCATCAACCTCGTCATCTGTCCCCGTCTTTATACGCTGTTCATTCTTCATCATCAGAGCAGACTTACAATTTGTGTTTTGGCTTTCTTCTTCTCTGCCTCTCCGTGTTTTTTGTTGACGACCTCTTCCAGTTTCTTCTCATCCCAGTTGTCCATAGTGTCTAAACACAACAAAATTAATTCAACAATTAAGCGCTTTACAAATAATAAAAACTAATAAAAGTGTGTGTGTGTGTGTGTGTGTGTGTGTGTGTGTGTGGGGGGGGGGGGAGTTAGTGGTTCCGAGATTTCCCTCTGTGCTCACCAAAACAGACATAAAAGCATATTACGGCTACCACATCTATAAAAGGGCCTTTCTTTCATGTCATTTTTCAGTTTAGGAATCGGAAAAGTACCGGTTGGGTATCGGAATCGTAAAAATCCAAACGATACCCGACCCTACTTACAATACATCCTGGTCTCACTGTACACTAACCTTTCTCCAGGTCATCATCTCTTTCATCCACGTAGAGGCTTCTTTTCTCACATTTCCTCTCCATTGACAAATCATGGCTGAACTTGCACTTGTCACCTTTGGTACACTGGCCCTGCTTAAAAAATGCACACAGCACTGACTTTGGGTCAACGCCTGCAGAAAAAAAGAGATGAGATGATTTGTTATATTTTCTCTACATTTACAGACAACAACAGACACAAGAACAACCAGTAAATGTTTGACATTTTTACATAATGAACAACTCAAATGAAAGACAGAGCAGAGTTAACAGTACAATATAGAAAACAATGTATAGACTTGAAATTAATCCCTCTCAATCATCACTTGTGACCCACTACTAGTGTGTGGCGGTGTCTGTATCTGCAGAGACCCTGCCCTCTGGCTGGTTTTTCCTCTTTTCTTATTTTGTGTTCAGGACGTTTATGGGCGTCAACAGAGAATCTTTGGGCCCCACGTTTGTGTAGGACTGAGACAATGCCTTTGTCCCGATTCGATTCTTTCATGATACATGGGTGCCGATTCGATTTGTGTTGCGATTTTCATCTATTGCGATTCTAAAAATTTTGCGATTCGATAGCATTGAGTATTGCAATTTTCTTTTCATCTTTAACAAAAACAAAAGTTGAATAATACACTTCTAGGGACAAAATATCATGAGACATTTCTAAAAACTAATCGTTTTCTAAAAAGAATGCACATCACATGTCAGTCAGTCTGACATTTATTTAATTTGTAAAGAAGAACATGAATTTTCTGCTTTCACTCTGTTTTGTTGGAAACGGATATGATGTAGTCGCTGTCGGCAGTACCATTTAAACAGAAAATATTTAGGTGAAACACTGGTGTGTGTGTGTGTGTGTGTGTGTATATATATATATATATATATATGTCAAGCCCCTCTGCGTCTAAAGGCCCTAACACCAATGAGATCGGCGCGCGTCGGCCCAAGTTGGGCTGATGGCGAGCGCCCGTCGCCACGCGCCAGCCTTTGTCTACCTTATTTTGGCCATTTCAACATGTGGAATATTTTTTTTTACTTTAAATGCTTACTAATACTTTCACAGTTTGGTTACCTTTTGCGACTTTCTGAGCAGCGACTACAGGTTTAAACAGCTCGTTGAGTTCGTCCAACTCCTTCTTCTTATCAACCTTCTTATTTCCATCAGCCTGGGCAGCCGATACATACAAACACACACACACACACACACACACACACACACACACACACACAGAAGGTAGATATATTTAAAGATGATCTCATCCAATTAAATTAGCTGAGCACATAGACAGGGGGTGAAATCTAGTCAACAATCAGGTGCATTTTTCTTGTTCATCTGAGCTGATATTTAAAATAATATGGTAGAAGGAGAAAAAAGTAAAAGGATTAACAATAATGTTTGATCTGTTCACGGTTCAAACAAGAGAGATATAAACAAGAACAAGAATTTTCTCCTGACCGGTTTCGCAGTTCCACTTTTGACTTGCTGAGTAACGTTCTTGATGAACTTCTGCTGCTTGGCCCCTTTCTTGTTCTTCAAGCCAAATGTCTTGTCCTAGTAGAAAAAAATAAAATACGTTAATCAATCGCATAACCTCAAAAATCATCCCCAGAGCAAGCAGTTCCAACTTAACAAGAACGATTTTCTGCACTTGTTTTCCTATCTCAGCAAATAAACAAATCTGTAACAGTAGAAGAGCTGTAAATAAATCAGATGTGACCGTTTCCTGTTGGAATCAATGTGCTGATGACTAAAACTCTTTTTCATCAATACATATTCATTGTTTCTAAATTTCTAATTAGGGCTGGGCAATATATCAATATTATATCGATATCGTGATATGAGACAAGATATCGTCTTAGATTTTGGATATCGTAATATGACATAAGTGTTGTCTTTTCCTGGTTTTAAAGGCTGCATTACAGTAAAGTGATGTACTTTTCTGAACTTACCAGACTGTTCTAGCTGTTCTATTATTTTCCTTTACCCACTTAGACATCATGTCCACATTACTGATGATTATTTATCTAAAATCTAAGTGTGAAGATATTTTGTTAAAGCACCAATTGTCAACCCTAGAATATCGCCGCAATATCGATATCGAGGTATTTGGTCAAGAATATCGTGATATCTGATTTTCTCCCTATCGCACAGCCCTATTTCTAATTCAGCAACAATATTGAGACTCTTATCAAAATGTGGGCACAATGTGATAAGATTTGATTACTTAAATTTAAACAGCGGCCTTTCTCTGAAAACTTAAGATATGGCTGTCATTATGTAACAATGTTGGTCCGTCCCACAATGGTCTACACTGAATACGTAAATATATAGTTTCTTGTTAAAGCTAAAAAAGGCACAGCCATTTCCCTAAAAAGGTGGGCACCGTAGTTTTCAACATGAATCTTAACTAGTGTGTTTTTAGGGATACTATATTCAGCCACAGATTAACATGTCTCACATGAGTTTTCAATAGTTTCTGGACAACAATGGAGGTCTATAGTAGGGCTGTGCTCAATTGAAGAAATTCTTAGTCGACTAACACTCATTCAATTGTATCGACTAATCGATTAGTTGATTTAATCGACAGATCTGTAAATCTGAGTTTCTCCGCAAAGAGTCATGCAAAAGCACCACTTTAATTCTTGTGTTTGCCAGAGATGTGCTCGTACGTTTCTTGGAAATAAGTCATTCAGCATGAAAAAAGCATAAAACATGATTAATCGACTAAAGAAATCTTAGTTGACTAAGACCAAAACGACTGATTAGTCGACTAATTGACTAAGAGAGGGCAGCCCTAGTCTATAGCACAGAAAAATAAACTCTATCAAGCTTGTTTATTTTTCATGGGATTTGTAGACAACCAACTCTATCTTGTGACCATAGATAACATACAAAGTGCTTATACAAAGTACCTGTTGTGTGATACTTTCCGACTCATGACAATAAAGACAGATAAAACATGACGCTTTATACATGAAATCACCTACAATTCAACTTTTGTTTTTACAAAGATCAGCAGTGCAATAACCCATCTGGTGCATTAACACGTTGCAGTACAATCGGTGCCTGTGAATGCTACAACAGTAAAAGGCGGCTAACTGACAAGCCGGTATGGACACACTGACAGAAAGATAGATTAACAAAACCTGAGATTTGACAATGTTTTATGTTTACAGCTGCTTTTAGAGAGAGACGTCGGCATTAACAGTACTCTCACATCAGTCAACACACACATTAAAGTTTTAAAATGTTAAAACTTTTCACCAGTTTTTACTCAAATCTGGTCCCTCATCTGTCCTGTGAGGCCGACCACAAGCAGGCCCATCGCACCGCCATTTGATACCCATTCATATAAGAACAACCAAGATAATCACACAATACACGATAAAGGCGTTATGTAAAGTTTCCCAATTTAAGCCGCTGACATTTTGGACATAAACCAACCTTTCTCGGACAAGTGTGAACACGTACAGCGGCGGCACGGCCCTGCTAGCTGCTTGACTACCTCGTTAAGATAACGTTTCATGAACTAGTCAAATTGAACAAAGTTAGCCTCGTGACAGCTGACTAACTCGCTTAAGATTGAATTATAGTGACTAAAGCAGCTAAATTAATCGCAACAACTACTGAACGATTATGTAACGCTGACAACTGCCAAAAGGCCGGTGTAGCTTTGGCGTTCGCTTGTCAGCTACTTGCGTTAGCTTCGGTTAGCATTTTTAGCTAACGTTTAACACTGACATGCTAACTCGTGATATTTTTTATTTTACCTCAATTATCTTCTCCTTTTTCTTCTCTTGGGTTTTTTTATTCCCCGCGGGCTGGGCGGGTTTCTTCGGAGGCATGTTGGCTCAGGTATAGTTGTGTACAAAACGCGAATAGCCGTATAATATTTATTTTAAATGAGGTGTTTCGATTGGGAAGTCAGCTCCACATTACCCAGTTGGTGCTAGCACAGGCACAGCAACGCCGTCTCTAGGCCACATGTGAATTGTTGATGTTCTGTGGCGTCATCACGCATCACTAGAGGCATGATGGGTAGTGTAGTCTACAGGAAAAACGACTTTATCCAACTAAAACCTGCAATAACCACTGGTGGAATAATTACTCAGAACTTTTACTTAACTAAAAGTAGAAATAATTCATTGAAGAAATACTTTAACAAGTACAGGGCTTTTTCTTTTTTGGTTTTTCTTTCTTTTTAGTATATATACAGTCTACAAATAGGCCTACCTCAAAAATAGACTTGTATTTGAGTTACTTTCCACCGATGGCAAATTTTTTGTAATAATAATCAATATTCGCAATAAAGCCTGTGTGTAATGTGTGTAAAAACTAACAAAAGAGTAAAAAATTTAATTTCCCCTTGGGGATTAATAAAGTATGTCTTCTTCTTCTTCTTCTTCTTATTATTATTATTATTATTATTATTATTATTATTATTATTATTATTATTATTATTATTAATAACATTTAAAAAGTGTACAGGCCTACATTTATATTTTGATTGGATATGGAATTTTCTATCCCCCCTGATATAACCCAGCATTGCTATTTACTGAGCTTTTGTTTTATTTTACAGCATTTTCTTTCATAGCATTTTGTTACCTTTTTAACCTTTAACCAGGTAAATCTGTAATGTAGGTTGAAATCCCTAATCTAGACAGACCAGCCAATACTGTCACACAGAGCAAAAAAGATCATCTAAAAGCATTAACCAAATGTAGGCCTACTACATTTATAATATTTATTTGTAGAAGATAACGACTGATGTACCATAAAATATTCCACAACATTATAGTATATGTCTATATGTTTTTTATTCTAAATATCTTTTATCAACTGGAGTATTGGGGTTTCACTCAGGGTCTATAATTACATTGCAGTGTTAGTGTTGAACCACCAGGTGTCAGTGTTGCAGTATGTGCCAGTTCAGATGAGAAGTAACAGATGAGAGAGGCACTGACTAGTTTAGTGGTCAAGTACAACCCAAAATCCCAACATATGAGAGCATATAATTGATATCAGAAGGAAAACAAGAAGAATACATGTAGTCTTTAGAAGGAGCTGGCTGACTTCAAGCACTCTGAATGGAAACTCTGAATCATCCTAGAAATTCTGTCTGCAGAGTTAAAGTAATAAAACCACCAAGTTTTTTTTATTATTTTGTCAGATTCATGCCACAGAACTGATTGACTCGTACAAACCAAAATGATCAAGACAAGCGAGTCAAAAAGTGTGGCTTGAGTCCAGAGAATGCCAAAGTTGGAGATGATTGTATTCGTTATTCAGGAGGAGTTTACACACATATACCATTAAGAAAATTTAAATATGTTCAAGAATCACATGTGGAAGAAACTTTGATGCTTCGGTGTGCAGTCTATTCATGAGAAATGAAGAATTGTGTTTCTACGATATGGTGGTTAACAAATAATTGTCCTATAAGCATAAAAACGGTCATTACTGAGCCACCATCTGGCCAGAGGGCATAAGACTGTTTTATTAGCATTTTGCTTCTATTTAATAGTTTGATTGTATAGACCACTGGTCAATTAGGACACCCTTGGTATGACCTTTACTGCCTGGACGAAATTTAAGGGCCTATCTGGAAACTCTAAGTGGAGGGGAAATTAAGGGGAAGGCAGAAAAAGAGAAGAAGAGCCACAACCTCTGCAACACCAGGGCTGCAGCAGTCCGTTGTGTCTGAACTCCCGCTAAGAAGAAAACTCCTTTTGTAACCAGAAGCGTGAGATCGCATCATGGCTGCAGGGCGGAGAGCCAACCAGCAGGGATTTCACCACTTCAGCTGCTGATTCAACTTGATTTAATTAGATTTCAGTTACGTTACTAACGTGATTTCATTTGGCATATTTGACACGTGTGGCCTTCATCCACATCCTGTCTCAGTTCACTGTTCAGAGAGAGTGTGTGTGTGTGTGTGTGTGTGTGTGTGTGTGTGTCGTACAGCAAACTAAGGCGCAGTCACGAGCCAAAATAGGTCACACACGCCTGCTCCTTTTGGGCTCTCATTTGCTCTCGTGGTTTTTAATGAGCCTTGGTTTTTTGAGGGTATAAGGGACATTTACTCAGTTTGGGCGCCCACATAATGACAGTGGGCTACTAGTAGTGTGCTTTAACGAGTCCCAGAGTGAGACAATTAATTTACTCTAGTAACAGCATCCTTGGCTGCAAACGCGTCACCAAGTCAGCATCTTCTCTGCTGTCTGTGAGCCTGCTCACGTGCTCTGATGCGACTTTATTTCATTTCATCGGATGTGGAGATATTTATTTATGAGCCGTTTGTCATGCATGGCGCCCTTCCGCCTTGCAGCTCATTTAGCTGGCAAAGGAATGTGTTGGTATATAATAACCTATATTGACACAACTCCTGACTGCCTAACTGAAGGCTACATTTTAAGACAACAGAGGTGATATTGCCTCAAGCAAACTTTCTTTTTCTCACTCCCACTCCTCTCTTTTCTTTGAGGATGTGTGTGTGTGTGTGTGTGTGTGTGTAAGAGCAGTCTCATAAATCACTATATCTGCTACAAGACCATTTTCCCCTATAAACGCCTTCTTCATATTCATACAAACATCGATCTTTTCTGCAGAGGGTATGCATGTCATGTACACACACAAACACAAGCACGCACATGACTGCACTTGAATCCACTGCAGATGAAAAGAAAACATCTCCTGCCTAATTAGGAAAGCACAGCAGTCGATCTTTCCGTGGCATCTGAGAAAACTTGACACCACACAACCCACCCAGTCCAATTTTTCCGAGGCAATAATCGAAAGCGTCCTGGTATTCAGTCGGGCTCGGCCTCCCCTTTCTTCCAAGGACAAACTGCAGCACCTTGTCTGCCCTGCTGACTGCTGAGTGGGTCATCGGCTGTCAGTTGCTCCCCGTTACGAAGCTGCACGACACCGGGGGCAAAGAAAAGGGCAGGGAAGATTGGCTCCGACCAGGCCCACCCAGGCAACCTGCACCAAAAGAAGACTTCACTGTGGATGGAAAAAGAGTGCTGCTGCATAAAGACCCAGACCTCCCATCATCCCCTCATTGTCTTTTCCCCTGCACACCGCTGAGATCCCATCAGTCTGCGATGCTCCTCGCAATACAGAAGTTATTTTATGCCAAAGTTGTTGTAATTTCCTCTTTTTTTGTGAATCCCACTTTCCCTTTGAAAACCCCTCGTCTACATTTACTTTAGATGGTTTCCTACACTTCCAACAATGACTTTTCCACCCCCGAGAGAACAAGTGTGAACTTGGTGTATTTAGATTTGTGTTTTATGTTCAGGTAATGAGCGATAGCAGGAGAAGAAGTGGTACTGACAGCAAGAGAGCACGTTCTTTTTTTTCATCCGAGAAAAGGGAGAAATCATACCCTTTTACTGATAACAGAACTTGTCTGCTGGATGCATTGTTCTCTGGTCCCTCGAGGCTACGGTCGGTGGAGAGATTGCTGTGTATTCCTCCTCTCTTGGTGGAATTCTTTTTCCCTGTGTGACAATTGAAAGTCGGTGCAAAATGGAGAGTTTAGAAAGGAGCGCTTTGCTCGATTGTCCTGAGGGACTGACACCAAAACGGGATGTTTAGCCTACTGTTGATATGTAACTGAATGAATTGCAGTCCTTTCTATTACTTTTTTTCATACCATTGTAGCTGCTTTTCATGATATCCACAGTGATCCACAAAAACAGAGCACCAAATAACAAGACAAGATGTTTTCCAGTTGCTATTTTGAAACTATGTGTGTTAAACTGTTTTCAGGAAAAAAATCCTATAACTAGCTGCAGAAAGAAATGTCTAGACTCCTTCTCAGAACTGAATAGAGTTGTTTGTAAACCTTATTACTGTCAGTCAAACATCACCAAATCATTTGGTGGACTTTTTTTATTGCAGTATTTTCAGCTATTGACTCCCTGCAGGGTTTCCTTTTTAGCATAAAACTGTTGGTTGTTTTGTTGTAATTTTACTTGTGTTCCTTTACTTTATTGCATTCCTACTACGCCTTTTTATTGTGTATTTCGATTTCATTATTTCACACCATCTGCAATCCATATTCATCTCATGGGGCAATAAAGATTGGATTGAACTGCACACACAGTCACCCAGGGAGGAGTGGAGGGCGATGGTACATTGGCAGATAACTGGAAACGATGGGAACATTAATGAATGAGGTAATAACGTAAGAGTTGTTTGGAAAACAATCTCACTACAAGGTCCATTCTGGGCCTTCGAACATATCGTATTATCTGGAATCAACATTGATGATTCCTTAAAGGGCCCAGGAAAAAACAATTGATATTTGAACATCTACATGACAACATCATAAAACTCCATCTGCTGATGAAAGCTCCAGAGCCGCTGCGAAATGGAACCTGTGGTGACGTTGTTTTCTCAACTTCTGAACTTTGAACCTCAACATAAATACTTTGAATGTTAATGCTTCGTGTAAGAAACTAGAAAAAGGCTTATACATCAATCAAAATCAAAATGTTTAGCCTGGTTCCAGACGTCTGAATCGCTGTCCATATCCTTGATTCTTTTTAGGGATGCACCGAATCCAGATTTTTGGGGTTCGGCCAAATACCGAATCCACTGGTTAAGATTCTGCCAAATCCGAAACCGAATACCGAATCCTACTCCCATCCTCAGTCCATTAACACAGTAAACACATTAATCGTCGTATTCTGGTTAACACAAGTTTTTAGCTGTGACTGTCCTTCCTTTGCCGTACCTGAAGTTGCTGCATTTTGGCTGCTGTCTGTAGATTCCTTCATGCACAACTCATATTCTTTCGGATGTTTCATACGCAAATGTTTTAACAGCGGCGATGTTGTGTATTGTTTAGGGTCCTTGCCACCACGAGACAAATCGGCATTGCAACATTGCATTGCATTGAACATGCAGCTTGACTTGAATGGCCTTCTTTTGACTGAAAGTACTGCCAAACTACACGTTTTCTGCTCACAAGTTCCATTTTCACTTTCTCACAGCCTACTGCATTGAACGGTCCACCTACTTAAACACCTTCCCGTATTCAACGGCGTCATTACGTAGACCAGCGTAGCGCGCGGAGTGCAAGCGTAGGGTTCGGTTGGGTGGAAAAAAAGTCTAAGGTTCGGCAGAAACTGAACCCTGTCAAAAAGCCCAATATTTCGGCCGAATCCGAAGCTGAATCCTGGATTCGGTGCATCCCTAATTCTTTTTATTTGATTCGTGTCAATGTGCCGCTTGTAACATATCGGCAAGGGAGAGGAAACCCACTTAAAGGGGGTGTAGCCGGCATATGAGGCAGCAGGTAGGATGCTGAATCTCTGTCAGCTGATAATTGAACAACAGCAGGTATGGAGATTTTGTTGTAAACTTTAATTTCCTCTTTTCACAGCTTTTAAGAGGTGGCACAGACAATACAGTACATTACATTACATTATATTACATTACATGTCATTTAGCTGACGCTTTTATCCAAAGCGACTTACAATTGCTATATATGTCAGAGGTCGCACGCCTCTGGAGCAACTAGGGGTTAAGTGCCTTGCTCAGGGACACATTGGCTGATGTATCACAGTGGGAATCTAACCCAGGTCTCCCACACCAAAGGCATGTGTCATATCCACTGCACCATCACCACCCCGCCATACCTTTTCCATTTGGATTCAGCCATGAAGTAAATGTTTATTATTCTTTACAATTATGTAACCACAAGCTGTTGATTGAAGTTGACACAAGCATATAGAGGTTTGTGTGCTGTACTGAAATTTCCATGTGGTCCAAATTGGCACTGGTCAAGTAATGGAGCGCACTTGTTTCCCCAGTTGGAATAACAGCCAGGCCAATCACAGCTTTGTACTGCAGGTATAGGATCAGGAATAGGGATACTGTGGTGTAGTGGAGCCAGAGCATCAAAGATAGGCAGGCAGACTTCTTGAATTCCAAACAGTGTAAATTTATTTGCAGGATGGCATATGTATAAATCAGAAAAATTACACACAAAAAAAATACAAAACCTGAAACTATCAAAAGAAAATTGGAGCCAAAAGAACAAAAATCTACGTGGACAAAATGAGACAAAGCGTGCGTTTGAGCAGCAAGGCTTCTCCAATAGTCTGTCCCAAAAAGTTGATAAAGCACACGCTTATATCAGCACTGGTCTTACCTCCTCTTTGTACAACAAAACCCTCAAATCTTTCCTACACGTGTTTGTATCAGCACGGCTTCCCGTCCCTAAGCAGCAAACTGCCACTGCCTTTATAGGGCTCTCAATCAGCCCTGGACTGCACCACTATCTTGCAGCGTTGAGTCTACCGAGCATTTCTAACTTCACCAAAATCGGGACAAAGCTAGAAACAGTTTCCACTCATTTACATAGTAAAGAAACCCCTGTGAGGGACGTAATTCATGTCAATTACCCCTCCAATGCCTTAACCAAACACATCAAAATTAATTACACACAGAAAACCCCCATGGCTTGGTTCTGTCTAATGATGTCAGTGATGACATCATCATTACCATAAATATCCCTCCGTTCATGCCACCTGGGAATATCAGGGACCGCCCCCGTGATTACGTTGTTTTTCCGACTGCCATCGTTCATGTGCTTCACTTTCTATGCGTGTTCTTCTTCTGTTATACAGTCCCTCCAGAAAAACATGATTATGTGATCGCATAATTCAATGCATAATCAGCCAAAGTCCGCATATTTATGCGGGGGCTGCATTTTTTCAAATACGCCGCACTTTCGCCGCATAAATTGTCGTTTTCCATGCAAAATATGCGGGGCTTGCATGATTTCATAATCCCCGCTTTTTCGTTGCAAAAAAGTCACATATATCTTAGCAGAAAGTTGAAAAATGTTGCGTTTACTTCACACAAGAGCAGCCATTTTCCCCTGTTGCCATGGGAACGTTATGAAGTGACGTTATGAAGTGACGTTATGAAGTGACGTTATGAAGTGACGTTATGAAGTGACGTTATGAAGTGACGTTATGAAGTGATGTAATTACGCGACGTGAACATCATCGAAAAGCTGCAAACCCCGCGATGAAGCCATGATGAAACCGCAGTTTTTGCAAGTTCCCGCAATTTCATCGCATAAAATTGCATAAATATCCCGCATATTCCATCAATTTTGTTAAGAAAACGTGCCGCATAATCAAGGATTTTTGCCCGCAACAATCACAAAAAACTCAGCATTTTTCTGGAAGGACAGGTTACATTGGCGTTTGGCATAACAACTTGTTGCATGACTGCCACCAACTGTTGGGCGTAGCCTAGAGCATCAGGTGTGTGAAAACATGGAGGCCACAATAACAAAGATTTGCT